>NC_056729.1:384118626-384363626 GCF_019279795.1 Protopterus annectens
ATCATCGTGGAACTCAAAGACATTGGTAATCTCCAAACTCTGGACCATACCCAGTTCGGATTTGTAAAAGGCAGATCATGTCTCCTAAACCTGATTGACTTCTTTGAAGCAGTCACCAAAGCCAAAGATGAGGGTAAAGTGGTTCACACAGCTTATCTAGATCTCGCCAAGGCTTTCAACACCATCCCTCACTCTGGAATTATAGATAAGTTCACTAAACTAGGTAAAAATCCCCACGTCACAAGATGGGTTGCCAACTGGGTCACGGACAGAACCCACACTGTGAAAGTAGCGGATTCCAAATCCGACTTCAGACCAGTGACAAGTGGAGTACCACAGGGTTCAGTCCTGGGTCCTCTCCTGTTTGGTATCTACTTCTCTGAAGTGCAGGCTAACACAGAAGGTCTTTGGCTAACAAAGTTTGCAGATGACTGCAAACTAGGAGCCATAACTGAAACTCTTAATGATGTGGACATACTACAAAAGGGCCTCATTGAGACAGATACCTGGTGTCAAAGCCATGGCCTGAAGCTCGATGCCAAAAAGTGTATTGTCATCCCCTTTGGTAAAAACTCTGTACCCATGAACTACCACATAGCTGGTAGTCTACTTAATGCCGAAAATGTGATAAGAGACCTTGCGACACAGGTGGACAGTAGTCTCTCCTTTGATAATCACATTGCCACAGTGGTCAGGAAATCCTTTTACGTGGCTCATCTCATCACAAAAGGATTCTCATCCAGAAAAAAAGAGGTCATTGTTCCCCTCTACTCATCACTCATTAGACCCATTATAGAGTACAACACCCATTTTGGTATGTACCTCACAAGACATCTACAACAACTGGAAAGACCACAGAAATACCTCACAAAGAGGATTACTAGCCTCAGATGCCCTATGCAGACCATCTCAAAAAACTAGCTTTACTCCGTTGCATATTGCCTACTCAGAGCTGTTGGACATGCTTCACTTAAAGAAATCCCAATCCCTCAGAGCTACACGCTCTAGGGACCTAAACCTTGTCACCACAATAAACAGAACATGCTGGAGGGATAGATTCCTGTCCCAGAGACTTCCCATTCTCTGGAACAGACTACCTATCTAAGTCAAACAGAGCTCCTCAATAGGACTCTTCAAGAAAAATCTTGACGATTGGATGGGAAATAGGAAATTCATCCCAGGGATCACTTCTGTGGCTCTGCTCGACAGGGGCACAGGAAAATAATTTCCTTGGGTGGCGAAAGCCAGGGTACATTTTTTGGCTAGGCTTATATAGGCCCTAGGGCCAATAGCCTAGTACCTACCTATGAACCTATGAACCTATAAACAGACTAATGGAAATGTCAAACAGATAAATTAATACAGTATTCTGGAAAGGATTACATATGTTGCTGTCCAGGCCAAGACCTTCAAGTAGTACAACACTAAAGACAGACTGGGCCACAGGATAACAATCAACAGTAAGTAATGCAGATGCATAGTCCAGCATCCTCTATCTACCCTCTGTACACAATCCCTAGGGGGTAAAGACCTCAGGTGACCCAATGGGATGCATCTGTTACATAACAAGACATAACTGAAACCATCACAATCACACTGACAAACAGAACAGCCTGTATGGCAGGAAGTAGTAGGCCTGCATTTAACCAAGGTGAATTGTATGGTAATGTACATCCAGATACCTTAAGGCAGCTTACCCTTCATACCCCCACATTTTGTAACAGCGTAGGTTAGTTATGGTACATCCCCCCCATAGACTGACATACAGGGCCATATACCACTGTTACATACACTGACCTCTGGACTGCATAAGGGCACACATGTATTGTGCAGTTGAAGCCCACACATATATGGCCCCAACCCCACAATATGTGTGGGGGCCACAACAGCAGTGGAATGATGGCAGGAATGGCAGCATGACATACTCATAGGCCACTACATAAGCCCTAACAGCATGTCATATGGACAAAGCCTGGTATGTAGGTGGAGGACAGAGGCTAGAACACAGGCCCATATGTGAAATAGTGTTGTCATACATTAAGCAAGTTGCTGGTGTTACAGGATAGTCTGCAACATATCCTTAGTCAGGAATATGAAGTCAGAAACACAAATGGATGTAACCATGTACTGATAGCACTCAACACACACACAGCCAGTGATATATCTGACAAGACCTGTGTGGTAGACAGACAAAACATAACATGCACACCTCTGGCCATTAAGTGGATAGGCACAGTTGAGAGCTATGCAGACAGACTGCAGTCCATGCTAAACTAGTATGCACACACAAACCCTGTAACACTGGTGCTATACAATGCATACAACAACAGTACTCACACTCTGTTTGTAGTTCCGGAACCTGATACAAATATGTAGCTGGCCTGAGTGTGCAAGCCCTCTTGTAAGAGGTATTGCTGCCTGCTGTCTGTAACACTGCTGCCCACACACAGGAAGGATGTCTACTATACAGGAAAGGTAAAGGGATCCTGCACATATGATGTAGGGATTTATAGTAGTGGGTTGCCATGACAGTGGTAATTGGAAGTACTACATAGCTGGCTGCATTCAGGTAGCAAGTGGAGGACACTGATTGGTGCAGAGGCCATTACCTGATCATGTGCATCACCCACAAAAGCCATGCTGCAATCTATTCCAGACAGCTCAATCCATTTACTGGAGAGAGAGAGAGAGAGAGAGAGAGACGCAGAGAAATAAAGTGAAAGAGAAAAAAAAACGGAAACGTACAACAGCTCCTGAACCAAAATAACACCAGAAAATACAACAAAGGAAACAGGAGAATGAGTGAAAAAATAAAAAAAACGACATCCTACAAGGACACTATTCACAACAGACCTCATCCCCACAACAGGCATGTGAAGAATATATGCATGTAATTGACTGTAGTTCCCGGTCCATAATACTGGGGTAGATGATGTGGAATGATATTCATGTGCCATCGGGTGTTGCTGTTGTAATGATCTTCAGCTGAGCAACTGCTATGGACATTAGAGTCTGTCTCTTTGGGTAGTGGGCCACAACCATTAACTGTGTAGAGAAGCACTAACTGACAAGATGTATGCCGATATAGTGTGTGGTTTGTAATGGAAGGCATGTATATTACTGTAACCAATAGCTGGTGGTGGAAGTAATGCCATAATGATGGACACATGGGTTCCACAACCCACTACTTGCAGGACGCTCAGGTTAACCTGTACTGTAGCATGCTGAAATGCCATAGGTATATAATAAGGTTATCTGCAATCTGGCCCTACATATACCCCCCTAATGTTAGGCTGTGTCCATATGCGGCACCTGTCTGTGTTGTAGGCAGAACAATGCAGCAGTGCAGGAAGGAGTTTTGAGATTGTGGACCTGCTGTCTGAATGTACCCCATATATAGGTATGTATATGTGTACATATATATATATATATATATATATATATATATATATATATATATATATATATATATATATACATACACATATATACACACACACATATATATATATATATATATATATATATATATATATATATATATATATATATATATATATATATATATATATATATATATATATATATATATATATATATATATATATATATATATATATATATATATATATATATATATATATACACATATATATGCATATATATATATATACATATATATATATATATATATATATATATATATATATATATATATATATATATATATATATACATATATATATATATATATATATATATATATATACACATATATATACACATACACGTATGTCCACAGATATACAGATACCCATATGTAGACATATATATAAACACATATACATCATATATATAAACACATATATACATCATATATATCTACACATATATACATCATATATATCTACACATATATAGATATATATCTATATGCACCTATCTACATATATACAAACACACACATACATATGTTTGTAAATACATGCCCCCTATATTACCACCACAGTGCTGCATGCTATGTGCGAGGGAACAGCACACAAAGCAATACACACAGATATATACAGCTGTAAGTGTGTGCAACATGGATGGGTATGTCACATGTGAACCCCTTGTTGGGACCACATTGCCCTTGTCTGTGATGTAGGGATTGGGAATATGGGGAAGTATGGCGGGTATAGTTTTGGAGGTGGTCTGAGCTGGTAGATATAGAGGACAGCCTACAGGGATGGTATATGACACATGTGGTGGGTAAACACCCTGGATGCTGTGTGTGGTGTGTGGTCTGCAATGGAGAAGCCCTATGGACCCTAATATGGAAACAATGTTAACAAGCCTCCCACCCACTGATACTAACAACAGCAGTCCACGTCCTGAAGGTGCCTGGCCTGGAGGCTGAGCAGGAGGAACATGTGGACCCTGTGAATGTGTACTGGGTGCCTCAAGGTGATGTAGCACATCCCAAATGTCTGTGAAGCCCGCTATGGAATAAACCCTGGACCTGACCTCAGGGGACAGGATCGTGTTTGTGTGTGACCCCAGGGGGGGACTACATCCCCTGAGGTGGTTCTACCTGAAGGTAGTGCTGGACCAGTACATGAGGAGGCCCCAGGGTGGGTCCCACATGTGATGTGGCTTGGTAACATAGGCAGATGAGTTTGGAGAGATGGTTCTGATGGCAAATATTTCCTACACATGCTATTGTGTCACTGTTATAGAACATATGTGGGTAGGAATAGTCTACACAATCCCAGAACATGTCCAACAGCATGCATCGATAGCCCCAATAACAAAGAATGTCAGATATGCAGCAATCACATAGCAAGCATACCACAGGCATATATGGAACCATAGTGGCCCTGACTATGACATGTAGGTGAATAGTCCATAACAGGCCAGGAATGATAGTGTCCACACAGGGAACATGGCTACAAACACATAGCACAAAGTGTGGTACAATACAGTATCTGTCCCACTGGTAGGTAAGCTCTGGCCATACCTATTGAGTTGTGTGTACAGATTGTTGTCATTGATATGGTGGGGGGGACAGAGATGGGTATTAAGAACTGTGGTAACCTTGCTGTATGAGTTGCACAGACCTGTTTCCATCTTTATGTCTTTCAGGCAATATGTCACATGGACACCTCCCTGCCTATTCAGCTGCTGAAAATGACAGTGCTGAACTATCTAATCCAGCACTACCCTGTCCTGTTTTGCCGGGCCACCCGTGAGCAGCAGGAGTGGACCATCCTGTGGAGTGACCTAGTCCACAGGGTCAATGATGTTGGACTGCACAACCGCAGTTATGAGCAGGTCCGGCATCATTTTTCTGACCTGCTTTGCATTGCCCATCAGTGTGCTGCTGCAGTCCAAGGGGATCACCTTGCAACAGGGGGGGGGGCCATGCCACCCCCCCGACATGTGTTGAGGAGCTCCCCACCAGCCTCTTGGTACCAGCCTGTCCGCACAGACAACAACTGCCAGACACCATTATGGAGGTGGGTGTTACCCACACACCGGCTGAGGAGCATGCAGGTAAGGCTACAGGCTACATCAGTAGACTACTGCTGTGTATGCATCTGCATCTGCACAGGCAGATCATTCATATCTGACATGTTATATATATATATATATATATATATATATATATATATATATATATATAGTTTGTTGCTGCATAGTAGTAATAAACAGATGTGCATATGTGGTAGTATTGTGCACATGTACCATTGATGTACTGTAATGCTGAACCCATCCTGTAGCAATGCCACAGGTGTGGCCACTAACTTCACATCTCTCACCTTCTTATGTAGGTCCTTCCAGTATACCACCAAGGCAGCAGCATGTAGCTGGTGAGTATAGTTTATGTTGATGCTTGCCAATACACTGGGCATGTAATGGCTATGGTATATTCCATGCACACATCTAACACACCTACCCAGAATGCATGCTGTACATGTTCACATATCGTTGCTGTTAAATGCATTGCATCACAGTGGTGACCATGATGGGGTATTGGAAGGGTATGTCAGACACCTGCAAGATAAGCAACATCCTGTCATTGTGGAATGTGTCCACAGGTAGTAACATAATGGTGGGAGACATGGCCTACTGTAGGAGATATGTGTGAAACATCACCCGTATACAGTGTAACAACATTGTATATACCAGTAGTACAATGGCAACTGTTAGAGATTTACATAATAGCATAACATATTACTGTGGTCCACATTATTAGCTGGGGCTAGGCTGTAACATGCAGTATTCAGTGTATGGGACACTGCAAACTGTCACACGTGTAGGCCTTACTTGTCAAGCATCTGCAAAAAGGCTGAAGGTGGAGAGGGGGTGTCAGCATGACACACCAGTGCACTGCAGCAGGGATCCTAAGGATGCTAAAAATGGCTGTATCTGCACACAGTTAGGATCAGGAACTGTGGCAGATGTAACCCTCCCCCCACAGCAATAGTGACGGCAGTGTATGAACAGCAAGGGATGTACACATGAGTAGACCTTGCAATCATGCAGATTTGGGGGACAAGTGGAGGGCAGACTGAACATACACTGGCAAATGCAGATGGCCCATGCTAACATACCCCTGCCAGGAATAGTGACTGGTGTAGTACACATAACAATAGGTGCAACAAACCGTCATGATAAGGGAGTGCACACATATGCACACATGGAGTGTATGCATTGCGGTCAGCATCCGCACACCTAACACATTCCGGAGACACTGCATATGAATGTACAGGACATATGTCACATATCGGGCTCATGTACTGTTAATATATGCGGTGATGTAGTCCCATGACAGATCAAGGAAGGATACATCATATCAAGGGTGTGTACATTCCCCATAGCCACAGTATGGTCTGACGGTTGTCAGTATAATAGTATTGGATTGGTCATACATGGTCAACTGATGTTGAGATCCGTAAACCAGACATCAGGCATTCACAAATGACATCTGTCCACATATCCCAGGTATGTGTTGCTGAAAAACATAGGGGCTGTGAGCATTAGAGCTGACATAACTGACACAGTACTACACATTCAGCAGTGGGTTGTACACCTGTGAGGTTTGGTGCACAGTGCATGGCAGGGTGCAGATCAGGTGCACAGCAACACTGTGTACCTGGGTGCAGTGGTATCCAGGGGAAGGGTCATCACCTACTAACACAGCCCATGCATCACACACACATGTATACTGTTGCTAGCATGGATTGACTATAGCTGCACTCATGCTGCTGTGTACCATATGTTATGCATGTTGACAGATGGGTAATAGGACGACTGTGTGCACTATCTTTGTGCAACCTCACCTGTATATGTGTGCGTGTGTGTGTGCGTGTGTGTGTGTGTGTGTGTGTGTGTGTGTGTGTGTGTGTGTGTGTGTTGGTGGGTGGTTATTTTGTCTGTAGGGTCACTCTGGTGAAGTTGAGGGAGGTTAATGCATGTAGGATGCGTGTGTGCATGTGTTTGTGTGGGTGTCCATGAATGCACATGTGGGATTGTTCATACAGCAGTACTTCCCTTTGGGATTGTGTAGTACATGGACATGGACTGACACATGACACACCAGGAATACTTGTCATGTATGTAATCACAGGACAGCTAATAGTATAATAAGGTCTATAGCATGGAACATGCATTGGGAGGGAAAGTAGACACCAGGTATACCCTTAATATTGCATTGAGCAGAGAGGTGACCGACAACTCACGTATGCAGCACTACAGATGTATTGGGAAATTATTAGACAACACCATGGATTGTATCCATATATTACAGTTGTCACATGATAGGTTGATTGAGCAGCATATCTGGCATGTACTGAGCAATACTTGCACATGACACTCCAGTGCGTGGAATTATGGAGTGAACATAGTAGCCCCTCACATATAGAGGCCATGCTCATGATATCTGGACATACACAGGGTGAACACTGAATGACAGCAGTGAGGCCATGTAAAACCACTCCACTCAGGTCAGGGAAGTAATGGAGTAACAGGTCTTGTGTTGTGATCATTTGACTAGGCATTTAGAGGAATGATACGTTAATGAGTTTAATTCATGAGAATATGTTACCAAGTGTGATGCAGGATGGGAAATGTATGGGAATAAATGTGGGACTGTCTGTAAAGTCACGGACAGGTAGGTAATAAGGTGGTGTGTGTGTGTGTGTGTGTGTGTGTGTGTGTGTGTGTGTGTGTGTGTGTGTGTGTGTGTGTACTGTTATGCAATGCTGTACAGGTCTTAAAGTGAATTTCTTGTTTTCCCCCACAGGTGGCAAGGTGGGTCAGGGTCCAACTTGCATGCAATCTGATTTTGGTGTTCATACAGACACCAAAGATGATGATAGTATTGTTGAGGCACAGGTGGGGTTGTCAGGAGCCAAAACAGCACCATCATTTGACATCCCCCTTTTAGCCACCCCAATCCCACACACAGTTTGAGCCTATACATACCCCATCACCAGTGGCCATAGCGGAGCGACAGCTGGCGATTACGGCAGTGCACAGGAGAGTGTGGTATCTATGCCTACTGTGTCTGGTCACAGCAGGCATGGCCGATGTCTGTCAGGGCACCACATAGGCAGATGTCCCAGGGTGCTCGTGGTAGGGCCGCTGATCATCATGCCCCTGGCAGATGCGCCACAACTGGTACCACCAGGTGCATGTTTCAGGCTGTCATGGGGGTGCAGGCACATATGGAACTATACACCAAACAGGGCCTGATGATGCAGAGGGCTGCTGTCACATCTGAAAGCAACAACTTCCATGAACTGTCTGGTGCCGAGCTCATGGATAGATGGTTTGGTGAGATGATGGACTTCATCGACTGTGGTTTGTCCGTGCTTGAACATGTGGTAGGAGTGCAGTGATGGCCGTGTGGATGTAGGCCAGCAACACCAACAGCTGGCAGTTAACGTGGACATGCAAAGACACCAAGGTGTAGTGACAGCCCCAGCACTGCAGGGGGGGCGCTGTCCACACCACACCAGGCCATGAGCATGTGGTTCTGGCCAGTCCCAGAAGGGAAATGTGCACATCTCAGACAGCATCCATGTCATGGACTAAAGAACACATACATGGCAAGCATTGCACAGCAATGGCCACACACAATAGTTACCCAGGTAACTGGATGGCGAATACAATAACCACCTGGGTGGGCCAATCCAGACACTGCACCCTTGAGCCACACTGCAGACCATTGTCATGTGGCCTGATGCCAAGGTATACCCTTCACCTAGCCTTGTATGGCCTTCTGGCACAGTCAACTGCCACACACCCGTGAAGCAATGCATGCATGCATGTCAGTACTGGCACCCTGTGTCTGTGTGTGTGGTGCATGATGCTTTCGACCACATTCACACCCACTACAACCCCTATTGGCATACTGAAGCATGCTGTCTGATGTCAGACACCTTCACATACCCTTTGCCCATATAACCTCCGGATAACCCCTGTGATACTTGAACAGTACTGTATTGTGGCAAACTAACAAGTTAGGAAGTGTATTCCTGACCCTGCCAAGTGTGTCAATGTGTGTGAGTCCCTGAGAGAGTGTGGCTGTGTTGACGCTGACACCTGTTCATGTGGACAGGCATGTGTACTACACCTACCGTATCGCTACCATATCACTGTTGCAGATGTCACTCACCATCACATATACGTTTGGACAGCTCCTCAACATGTACGCTATCTGGCGCATGCAATAACTGCATAGACATGTGATAGAAATACATAGTCAGTCAGGGGTTTGATACCCTGTACTGGTAGGTGTGTGACACAAGCATGCTTAGGTTTTACTCTCCCACCCCCTCCCTGACATAATTTGCCTCTGTCTGCCTCTCTCACTCCCTCTCTGGTGGATGTGGAGAACTACACCTGCTTTGCTTAGGCAGCAGCTTGTGTTTTGTAAGTGATGCTCATGATCAGCTGATGGCGTCTGCATGAATTGCAGCCCTCCTCTTGCTGACTGCATGTGGAACAGCTGTGGTAACATTCCCATAGCCAATTGCAAGGAAACACACTCCAATATCTAGGAGCATCATGTTGGTGTTGGGACTTTTCATTCACTGTGAGCAGGACCTAGATCTGATGTTTGGCAAACAACATCATAGATGGATTGAGAATTTACCTCTAACATACACTGTGGACACAGGCCAACACACAGGAGGGGGATGTGCTCGACATGACTACAGAATGTAAGTGTTGCTATTCTGCATTTGGAGTGATGTCGGTTTAACAGGGTGTGTGTGGATATGGCTGGTATACATGTTTTAATACCTGTCATGACAGTGCTATGTTTTTGAGGAAACACCCATCTGTAGGATCATCTGCAGACTGGGCAGTGTGTGGTGCCTTTTGTTTCTTGTGTTACCCACAGAGCACCTATCTGTGAACTGCAGAAGGTAGTGTGAGGATTGCAGTCTGTAGATGGTGACAGCAGTGAGAGTTACTGACTTCATATCCCTCATAGGACATATGTCACAACAAGCTCTGTTACAACAGTAAATGTATGAGGTTATTACAGCAACATGTCAGTATTGGCCCTGTGTTTGTGCCTCCAGCCATAACTCTGTCAACCTTTGTACATATGTCATGCAATAGGAGGTGCATATGTTCTGTACACCATTATTTGTTCACATCATATCTGATAACAAGCCAGTGAGATATCAGACTGCTACACATGTTATGTATAGTAGGGGTTATATTTGAAGAGATAACCTGGGCATTCTGTGATTGTGTGTACAGTACTGAGGTCTGTGTACTTATGGTGATTGTCGACAGTGTGTTTATTGTGAAGATGTACCTTGGTCTGTGTATAGACTGTGGTAGATGTCATTGTTTTTGGTCGTGTTCTATCTGATGTTACATGCTGCTCCAGTGCATGTTACCCTATCAGCTTACATGTTTGTAGAGCCAGACACACACATGTCCCATACAACAGACAGGCATTGGACCACACTGTGTAGTGGCCCAGTATATGTAGGGTTAGTTTGTGAGTGGCACATGTGAGGATGGTGTTGATCAGATAGTCCATATACTATAATATTAAGCTAGTTACCTTATGTGGCTGTGGCTGCATTCTCAGTGGTTGTGGTTATGCACTTTCACACAGGTGGCTGTTACTCTGTGCTGTGACATGCCTGTAGAGCCTGCTATATATGCAGGTACATGTGTATTCCCCCATAAGAAATGTAGGCCAGTGTTGTGGCAGTCTGCCTGTAGCCTGCATAGTGCTTTGCTACATGCCTAGCAGCTTAGTGTACTTACCCAGTGTGATGTTATGTCCAGATACTTAGCACCAAAACAAAATCAAGTCCCACAGTGTTGTACCAGTATACGTTTAATAATTTTGTTTTATTAATAGTATATTGGTACAACGCTGTGGAACTCACTTTTGTTTTGGTGCTTTGTGTTCTTTACTGCTGGTTCCACTTAGTCATTGGTTTACTTTATGACGTTTTGACTGTTTTATGTCCAGATACTTGCCAGATGTACTGCTGCCAGGCCACCATAACAGTCATGTATTTCTGACAAAGCAGTGGGATGCTGTACAGATGTATTTCACTAACTAGTGGGTAATATGTGGCCATGTCACCTCTGTACCAGTGGTTATTATGTGTCAGGACAGACAGGGGTGTGTGAATGCATACCCTATGAGGGCAAATGTATACCAGTATTTACGTGATATACCCATCTACATGGCTGTTAACATCCACATTGTCAGGCTTGGTCCACATGTCTTGCACTAAGAGTTTCTGTGTATACGGGTCTGTCAGACTGTCCAAACTTATTGGCCATATCTCTGCTGTAGTCCACAGGATAATTACTGTGCTAGCAGTGGTACTGTGCTATGATGTCCTTAGAATGTCTGTCAGTAGCCAATGGTGCACATGTTAAAAGCATATGTGACCTCCCACACACAACATGTCTAAGAACAGTCTACATATATACCTGCAATACATACCTGACATTCCCTTGCACTAAGAGGTAGGGACTATTGGGGATGAGGTAGGACTCCACTCCATGTTCTGGACATATGGTGAACATATATGTATATATAATTATTCATATATCTATATAGATATGTACATATATACATATTGACATACATAGATGGATATGCATATGTACATATATAACACTCAGATATATACATATAAACAGCAATATATGTCTACACATATACAGATAGAGATACATATGCACATATACATATGGATATCTACATATATATTGACAGTAATAGGTATATAAGAATAAATATGTATGCACATATATTTATACATATCGACATATATACCTACATAAATAGGCATATCTGTACACATAGGATGTGCACTGTGCACACATATATAGCTATGTACTAAGAGATCTACACATGGCCATATATATGATGCACTATACAGATGTGTATACAGACATATGTATGAATATACATGTGTATGTACATGTTGGCATATATCAACATATTATATATATATATATATACCCATATTCCTGTCATGTGTAAACCTCACGGTTGTGTATACTCTCCCAGATGTATCTCACCGTATGTATCTGATATGTGTACATTATGATAAAACATATGTGATGCAACAGTCATATTAATAACAAGCACTACACAATTGTGGAAGTAAAGGTAATTGTTCAATACTAATCAATATGTGTATTTACAGATATATTGAAAAAACAGCTGTCTTTACAGTGGTCATGGTGCACTTGTTAAGTGTTGTGACTACAGTGCACAGGGTCTTGGGTTCAAGACCTGCAAGGGATGTTCATTTTGTTGCTGGGCAGAACAAGGGCTGTTGGATACAGAGTGGTTAAGGCAGTTTTGAGCAGGTTTAAGCACGTTTGCCTAGGTTTGCATGAAGCTAAGCGGTACTAAGCTACAGGTATATGTATGGGCACTTACACAGTGTAGGCTTCACATACCAGTGCGCAAATCATCATAGCTGTTATATTGCAGCAATGTCGATACCTGCTAAGCATGGCTTAGTCCTGGTAACTAGTTCACACCACCCAGTCTGATAACATAGCAGGGTAATGACATCTGTAAAAGAAATACCATAAATAACAACCCAGCCAATATACAGAAAATTTATTACTTAGCACCTCAGCTATTCAGCCTTCAAAGAGTAAAAAACACATTATTAACATGACCAATATATACAGATAAAATTAACAAAACACACCCACTGTTAATTAGATCAAATTAAATTACATATTTCCACTCACAATCCTTGTTTAACCCTAGTGGTTCCAATGTGTTAAACTTTAAAATATATGAAGTTTCTTTTTTACGAAGTTTAGTATTTATACTAACAAGTTCACCCAGAGATACCTCAACCTTTTCCAAAACACAACCCTGAATACAATCAGGGTTAGAACCATGAAAATCAAAAAAAATGACTACCTAAAGGACTATCCATTTTAACATTTTTTATATCTCTAAGGTGTTCTTGAAAGCGTACTTTGAAACTTCTACTAGTTTCACCAATATAATATTTATTACAACTACACTTTAAAGCATATATAACCCCACAAGTGTTACATTTAAAATTATCCTTTACAGAAAAATAACATCCATTAATATATTTAAAATAATTTCCCACATGTTTACATACAGAACGTTTGCCACATTGCACAGTACCTACCAGTGGTGGCTGGTGACTTCAAATCAAAGGGGGGCTGCAGTAGACAGTTGAGTGGGTGTGGCCATTTGGAAGGGGTGTGGTCAACTAGAAAGGGGTGGAGCTATGCTAAAAAACACAAAAACTGGGACTTTAATATAATATGCTGCCCTGGGTGCCACTACCAAACAGTCATTATGACAGTCCAATCAAGACAAATGAAGTGTAGAAGAAAAAAATATTTCAATACGTTGGCTACATAACAGCTTACTTAATATCTAGATGGAAACAAAAAGGTTGCAAGGCATGAAAAAATAAATTATTTTTAAATACATTACTGGAATGCCAGTCAAAATCAAGTATAAAAAACAAAATGTTTCTTATCAAAAAAGATCTGCTGCCTGACAATAACTATCTACTTGTTTCATGGGGAAAATATGATCAAAGTAAAAAATGAGCAACAAACAAGCTCAAGATAAATTACTTAAAGAATTGGATTACTGCACAGGTTATAGACCGCACATGATAAATTGGCATTCTGTTTACTTTATGGGTAAAGCCTGCAAAGATGGTTGCAAGTCTCCAAGAAATGTAATGAGCTTCTGAAAATACTGTAATCCTGTCCTTTATTACAAATACTGTCATATGCATTTTAATACCCAAGGCTTATACGCTATCTAGTTATGTAAATATTCTCTACATGGCAACAACAAAAAGGCTTTCAATGTTGGTAA
Source organism: Protopterus annectens (assembly GCF_019279795.1). Classification (NCBI taxonomy): domain Eukaryota; kingdom Metazoa; phylum Chordata; order Ceratodontiformes; family Protopteridae; genus Protopterus; species Protopterus annectens. The sequence goes on from NC_056729.1 coordinate 384,133,010, forward strand.
TTCTTTAACATTATCCTATTAAAGCTTACTTGCATCTTACAGTCTCAGACAAGCTTATCTGATGGTCAGTAAAGCATTGCTACTTAAACACAGAGCAACAGGCATTGCAATTATGTGCATTTTCTGAATAAGAAGAAGAATAAATCAACAGTATAAAAATATGACAGAAAACCAGAACATTCTGCAAAATCAAGGACAGATGAAAAGCCACTGAAGTACTTGCGTCTACCTTGGATGGGGGGATACTCTGCACACTTACAGTGCATAAATGCTCCTTGCCTTGCTTGGACACATCCAGAGTCACTACATGGAGGAGTGGGGTGCAACAGGTATGTCACAATTTGAAATGTCTCTGGCTGACAGTGATGGTCCTGACACATTTGTCATACCTCTCAACCTCAGAGCAAGAAATATGGACAGAGGCATAAACAGAAGTGAACAATGGCCCCAAAATAAGGATAATTTTTAAATATTGCTCTTATGAACTTAAAAAGATAACAGAATAGTATGTCTTGCATTAGTATGAATTTTCATTCCAAAATGATTTGACAGAAAACCACAAATTGTATGAGGAACAAACCAAAAATAAGAAGCAAAAATCTATTTATTCTGCAAAAATATGGACCATTGAGTGGTATAGTTCAGCCAGGGCTGTCTAAGTTTGCTGCTCTTCCCACCTCACAAAATCATGGTGGAATGGGGCCTCTCCCCTGCAGCTATTCCAATGTCCCATTACTTGGCTATTTCACCCCATTTGCCATAAACACTATAATGTGCATACTGCTTTACTTCTATGATGACTTGGATTTCATTTAAAAGTTTTATTTTACATTTTACAGCACAAACACTAACATTAGTAGACATATGCTAAACAAAGCAATGCAGTGTCACAATGAAAATAGACTTAGCATTAAAACTTCTCTGCCCTTGAAACTCACATTCATTGAAACAGCATTGAAACCCACATTCAAAGAAAATACATCTGGCCAGTGGTAGATAAAGATTAACTTTGGGATGTTTTCAAATCACAGGTCCCTTGCACAGGAAACAAATATGTGTTCTTTGATACACCTTCCTGATTGTATTAAATTATATTCCTTGTATAATACAGTGCAGTTGTTACAGGGCTTTTAAATCTATTGTTTTGAACATTTTTTCCAGTAAACAATGAAACAAAATGCATGCACCATTAATGACAAAACTGCCCAATTGATAACATTTCTATAATAAAAATCTTCTCAAACCTCTACAATCCACCAGTGTCAGTAAATATGCACAGTCTCTGCAGAAGTAAAAGTCATTTAAATAATTCCACATTAAAGAGATCTGTACCTAAATGAAGAGGTTGCTGCCAGCAAACAACTTTACATTTCATTGTTTCATCTACAAATAAAGTGCCTGTTGCCCTTGAGGAATAAATTGCCTATGTTACAATAAAATAAAATAAGCTAGTAATATTGCAATATGGAATGGATGGCAAACTAATAACAGGTTCATTGTTACTAGGTATCTCTACCAAAGAGAACATTCTCAGGACTGCAGCATCTACCCCTTTTAAAAGTAAAACATAGTAGAATATCAGCAATTCATCTATATATTTTGGAAGTAGACCCCACAGCCTTCTACATTAAAAGCAAGTACACTATCTGTTGTGCTATTAACAATGCAAGCAGATTTAGCATAAGCAGCACTAAACTTCTCTTCAAGCTCTCAGCTCCTTGTAAAATCCACTCAACACTCAACTGTATCTGTCAACTTTGAAGCACAAGAAATCTGGAAAAAGCCAAAATTTAATGGGGGGGAACAAAAGCCCAAAAACTAGGGATGTATTTAAAACATTGCTTGTATAATCTTGGAAAGTTGCTAGAATAAAATGCTGCATTACCACCATGCATTTCACTGCCAAACCTTGAACCCAGGTGTCAGGATCCTGTGCACTACAGTCAGAGCAACATACCACTATACCAAATCAGCTGTTTCTTGAAAGACAGACTGAAACTTAAATGGCTATCATTTAGTGAATTCAGTTCTCACAACAGCTTTTAACCTCTTAGCACAAAATACCTAGACAAAGACAATAATGGGGGAATACATCCCCCAAACATATTCAGTGAATTCAGTTCTCACCATAGCTGTCAACCTCTTAGCACAAAAAACCTGGACAAAGCCACTATACAGCTGCAAAAATAGGGACAATTTTCAAATATTGATCATATAAACAGAAAATTGCTAGAATAAAGGGTTTTGTGTTACCATGTACTTTCTGAAGAATATGAAGTCTGAAATTCAAATGCCTGTCATTATGTAGTGAATTCAAAATCCTGAAAACCACAGCCATTATAAGGAACAGAACAAAATTTCACAAGTGGTGGTGGGTAGGGAAGCTAAGTTGTAGCTTCCTGCATCTCCAGGCTAAGAGTTTGAGTCTAGCTCCTGAGTTCTCTCTCTCCACCAGCTATATGTAACTGGGGCATTACACACACACACACACACACACACACACACACACACACACACACACACACACACACACACTCATGGTGGGTAGCTTAGTGCCTGCAGAATGGCACTATGTGACTCAGCATTTTTCACTGTGATATCATACATCAAACTCTCTGTTCCCATTTCTTGTATATTTCAACATAATTTACAACAGCTAGTCTGCTATGATGCTCTGACATGTAGACATTTCAGTTCTAAAAAGATTTTGTGGTAAAAGTGAAAAAAACTACTGTAGAAGCAGAAAAAATGCTGATGCAATGACTATATAAAGAGAAAAACATAATGCACTGGCCACTACAGTTTGCCAGTTTTTCTGTCCATCTGCAGTTTGCATTTATCTATGATTACAACTTATTCAGCAGTATTGTGCAGACAGCAATAATGTATATCTCTCCTCACTATTCAAACGTACTCAGCATAAGACTAATAAGCGACGCGCTGCCTGAAATGCACTGTCTTACTGTTTGTACAAGACTACTTTGAACTCAAATCTTTCTCTTGTGCAATTCATTTCTAATTTTCTCTCTGGATCAGGAATGATATGCAGAGAAAAAAAATCACTGCCAAGGACTGACACCAGAAGATCATTCATTGATATAAGTTTTTATCAGCAACAGAGAGTAATGCCAAGTAAATCATCATGATAACTAGTTAGCACATTGTCTGAGGCATTTTATGTTCAAATTATTGTATTATCAAAACATATAAGATCACCAAGACATTCCCCAGCATACAGAAGGTATTCATATCCTTAGTCATATATTTAGGGACTATGGTTCACAGTGTAGAATGAGAGAAGTTTGCCAGACCCAGGGGCATACTTCATTGAGCTTAAGAAATAATATAATAATCATGATTACAGTCAGTGACTTTGAAAGCTGACAGCTCTGGATGGGTGGAATGTTCTAGCACTATGCCCACAAAAAGTGTATATACTTGTCTTATTGTTTTTGATGAAGAGTATAAGCCATGTTTAAAATGAAGTCAGTCATGGATGTCCAGACTGTTGTCAGAGATCCAAATGTTTGTTGTGTAGAATGGAGTTTAAGACTTTAACTACAGCATCCTAGTATGGCAGTTCATTAAGGACATAACTGAAAATCTTTGAAGACTACTTAAGCAAATATGGTTTAATTAATATTTAGTGAGATGTGTTCTCCACACCATCAGATACAAGTATGCTTTTTTTTAGTGAAAATGGGATTTGGACAGTAACTTACATAAATGCATGGAAAAAGTACATGTTTCATAGAGAGATAGGTTGAGAGAAAGAGGGACAGAGAGAGAAAAACAGTGTTAGAAGGGTATGCAACATAGTGAAAATAATGTGTAAATAGTAAAACATGTGCAAGTCATAATGGACTGATTATATCATATATGCAACCATACTTTATCTGTGTTTATCTGTCTGTTTACCCATTTATCTATTCATCAGTACAAATATCCATCCATCTTTACAGAGCTATAACTAGGGGGAGGGTAAGGGGGGCAGCTACCCCAGTGGAAATGGTTAGGCAGTGTGATTGTCAGGTGCCAGTAGTGCAGAAACATGGCACTGGCATTGCCTTATGAAGCCATGAAGATAATGTAGCTTCATACCTGAATACAAACAGTGTATTTTCAGTCATTTCTGAAATGCTGAAGTGCTCATTGTGTGGCAATTTAACTGCAGCAAGCTGCTCAATACAGATGAACAGAAGAACTTTTTTAGATTTTGAATTAGGCCTTTCTTTCTTTCTTTACTTTTTGCTCATCAGCTTTGAGTCAAGGGGGCAGCAGTTTAGGGAAAAGATAAAGTTGCCAGGTTGTCTAGCAGCAGTTCTGAATCCACCCATCCATCCATACATAACATTCAACATATCTACAGATGAGCCCTAGTCTGTCAAAAAATAGTATAAAGCAGGGATCATTTTGGTAAATGACTTAAGTTCATCTCTCAGACACTCATATGCTCACTCTCTCACTCACTCTACCATATAGGGAGAGTTTTGAACATAAGCACTTTATCTGTGTGAATTTCTGACCACGGCAATGCACTATTTATTTACAGACCGAGTCTGATATCATCTATCTAGACACAGTGCAGATTTCATTTTTCACTGCTGCGTTCGAGTACTGCAAAAAAAAAAATTACATTGATATCTGTTCTGTACAGAGTCCGGTGCCTACCTCAGTTTTGTAGACTCACCAAACACTCCAAAGCCCAAGTCTCAATTCCACTGAAAATGCAAAGTCCAACTTGATGTAAATGAAAAACTACAAATTTATTTTAAGCCGTTAAAACCATACACTTTTCGTTGGCTAACAATCTGACTTCTTCAGAAAGAACAAACAAGCAAACAGTGCCTCCCCTTCATTGAGAACATTTAAACAGGTCACTAATTGAGAGTAGCAAGTCACATGATTGAACCTCATCTGAATTAAAGTCTCAGCACTAAGAAAGCACTAGGGAAACAATGAACAACTGAATGCTCATGTAATAATATTACAATGCCAAAATGTTGAAACCATATTACATGCAAAACAGGTTGCCAGATAAAACAGTGTGTACATACACACTTGACAAATCTAGAACATGTAAGTAAATAAAGGTTTTGATTTTGGTCATAAAAATTGAATATTTAAAAGTTTAAAATATAAAAATCAGACAGCTGTGTAAACCCCCACTGCCAAGTTTGAAAACTGAAAAAAAAATTTTTTTAAGAAACAAAACACGCTGCCTGTTGTTGAAATGGCCCGCAGGGCCAGATAGCCTCATACCAAAAAAGGTGAAAAAAAAACCTTCTCCTTTGAGAATCTGAAGTAAGACAGCTGTATCCATAAGCTATAAAAAAATATTGTCACTGTTTCGCCAGACATGTGCATGTCCTAACTTGAAACTACTATCCTGTGGCAATGACAAATTGTCAATGCAACTAATGCATGTTGCATTGTAACTCTTCTTAATACTACTACCCTGGTGTAAGTTTAAATAACAAACTCAGGGGTGTAGTTGGTCACTGCCAACCTCCACTCTATTCCATTCTATTGAACACGCTTCTGAAAAACTGGTGCCCCCGAACCCTCTCCACTGTCACCAGACTAACTAGATGACACTGAATAGTGTCTGTTAGAAGAACATAGTCCAGCAAGAAGTGGACCAAACTGGCAGCACTATACAATGTATGGAGCCAGTACCTACTGCCCCCCCCCTTTTTTTTTAAAAGAGGCTCAAGAGATGACCTGTAGCAACATCATTCCATACTGGAGGAGTTTTTACATGTTTTTTATATTTCCTTGTTACTAATAGTCAGTACCTTTTTTTTTTAAACTATGAACATCATTTGAGGTTTTACTTGGTTATGTCACCTGAGTTACTATATTTTTATTTAACAATAGGATTCAAGTTCCCAATACATGGCTAAAATAAAAGCCCAGATTACATGCTTAGGCGGGTTTACAGGACTCAGTAAGGGAATATACGGAAAAAAAGGGGGGGCAGTAGGTACTGGCTCCATACATTGTATAGTGTTGCCAGTTTTGTCCACTTCTTGCCGGACTATGTTCTTGTAGCAGACACTATTCAGTGTCATCTAGTTAGTCTGGCGACAGTGGAGAGGGTTCGGGGGCACCAGTTTTTCGGAAGCGTGTTCAATAGAATGGAACAGAGTGGAGGTTGGCAGTGACCAACTACACCCCTGAGTTTGTTATTTAAACTTACACTGGGGTAGTAGTAAATTACAATGCAACGTGCATTAGTTGCATTGACAATTTGTCATTACCACAGGATAGTAGTTTCAAGTTAGGACATGCACATGTCTGGCGAAACATTGACAATATTTTTTATAGCTTATGGATACAGCTGTCTTACTTCAGATTCTCAAAGGAGAAGATTTTTTTTCCCCCCCTTTTTTGGTGTGAGGCTGTCTGGCCCTACGGGCCATTTCAACAACAGGCAGTATGTTTTGTTTCTTAAAAATTTTTTTTCAGTTTTCAAACTTGGCAGTGGGGGTTTACACAGCTGTCTGATTTTTATGTTTTAAACTTTTAAATATTCATTTTTTATGATCAAAATCAAAACCTTTATTTACTTACATGTTCTAGATTTGTCAAGTGTGTATGTACACACTGTTTTATCTGGCAACCTGTTTTGCATGTAATATGGTTTCAACATTTTGGTATTGTAATATTATTACATGAGCATTCAGTTGTTCATTGTTTCCCTGGTGCTTTTTAGTCCTGGGACTTTAATTCAGATGAGGTTCAATCATGTGACTTGCTATTCTCAATTAGTGAACTGTTTAAATGTTCTCAATGAAGGGAAGTCACTGTTTGCTTGTTTGTTCTTTCTGAAGAAGTTGGACTGTTAGCCGATGAAAAGCATATGGTTTTAACGGCTTAAAATACATTTGTATTTTTTCATTTACATCGAGTTGGACTTTGTATTCTCAGTGGAATTGAGACTTGGGCTTTGGAGTGTTTGGTGAGTCTACACAGTGTTTTCTAGCTTTTTTAGGTTTACCTACCTCAGTTTAATAACTTTATTTTACTTCACTTATAGGGACTGTGTCCATCTTGAGTGTTTTCTTTCTTCCTCTCTCTCTGTGATTCTGAGCTGCTCGTAAGCAAGCCACCAAGGCAAAGGGCAGAAGCAAGCCAAAAAAAAAAAACAAAGAAAAGGGAATTTTCTTTGAAACTATCTAACTTTAGTTTCACCAACGATAGTCCGACTCTGTAACAGTAGCACAAGTACTGTGCTTAGTGTGCTACAGGCTACTACTGATTGTTTCTCGCTCTCTTTTTCGAGAAGAGAGCGAGAACCAATCAGTAGCAATCCAGCCATTCACGTCACCATATGTGACTGTTGACATCACAGTCCAAACCCCCTTCTACTTACTGTGCGATTAAAAACCACATAGATGTCTGGGCATCACACTGATGCCTTCTCTCATATCTAGACTGCCTGTAAAGCAGTCTGACAGAAACAGTTGTTCACTAAATTAAATAAGTAAATTGAACAAAACCCGGAACTTGATGAGCATGTGCAGTTCGAGTTCCGGGACTTTGTGAGTCGGTCGGACTCAACAAACAAAATATTTTACATGTTTTTTTTTTTTCAAATACAAATGTGAATCTTTTTGCTGGGAGGGCTGCAGTTCGGCAGTCTGATAGCACGAGCCGCCCCTGGTACCTACAGGTGTTGACATATTCCTGCTAATTCCCACAATAGGTAATTCAAAATGGTTATGTACTACCATGTCTCCTTAATTTCTTGCCCTGTTATACGAAATTTGTAATCTTTTGGGCAATAATGAATACAATTCATTATCTCTAAATAACAGGCCAAAACTGTTGTGCCGTATTAACAACTTTGTTACTGATGACATTAAAAGTAGTTACAAAGAAAACATCATTAATACTTGTTCCATCATTGCCTATATAGGAACTAAAAGTATTATCAGGCCTAAAATAAGCCATATCCCTGTTATTAATTTGAGTATTGGGCCACCTTAATTCCATTATTTTAGCTTTAGCCTCTACAACTAACCTGGTATCATAACCCCTATGTAGAAACATTTTTTTCAGATTCCAACATTTCTTTATTAAATACTTCATCTATATTACAAAGTCTATGTATTCTTAAAAATTCATTGTATGGTAAAACTTTCATTAAATGATCTGGATGAGAACTGCTTCCATATAGGAATTGATTTCTCTGTTCAAATATATTATATAACCTAGTATTTAGTTGATTAAGCATAATATCCAAAAAATTAACTTCCATCCCCAACTGAATACTATCAAATTGTAGGCCCATAGTGTTTGTTTGTAAGTCTTCCACAAACTGAGAGGCCATATCCATGGGGCCTTCACATAAAAAATAAGATCATCTATAAATCTTAAATACAACAAAACATGTGACCCATAAAAACTATGATGGTATATATTGTCAAACTCAAATTTGCCCATAATCAAATTGGCATACATGGGGGCGAAAGCTGCCCCATTGCAGTTCCTTGCAGTTGATGGAAAACTTCCTCATTAAAAGTAAAAAAGTTATTCGTTAAACAAAATAAAACCAAATCAATCAAAAAACATTGCATAGGGGAATCATCTAAAAAATGTAACAAAGCCTGAATACCAACATTATGTTTAATGTTGGTATATAAACTTTTTACGTCCATACATAACCAATACATAGAACTATTCCATCTAAATCCCTTTATTTTAGTCAAAAAATCTTGACTGTCTCACATATGATGGTAATCTTAAAACATATTTTTTAAAACTTCATGCGAAAAAGTACTAATAGATTTGAAAAAAATACTTTTCAGCAGAAAGAATAGACCTCCCAGTCAGATTAAGGCCCTTGTGAGTTTTGGGTAAGCAGTAGAAAACAGCAAGACTGTTATTTTCTACACAAAATGTTTTTGTAACATCATCAGAAGAAAAATAACCTAAAAGTTGGCCCTTTTCAAGTAATAACAGATACCTATCAGTAGCTTTAAAATAACATTCAATATTGCATTTTTCATAGACATTGCTATCATTTAAGTGCATGGAGCACATATCTAAATATTGCACAAAATTCAAAACAACAATTTGATTACCTTTATCAGATGGCTTTACAACAAAATTTCTATCATTACAAAATTTACAAAATTCTATCCATTGTTGTTTATCTAAATTAAAACAAATGTTAGATGTATTACACATTAACATATTATAGTGCTTTTCTACCTCAAAATTAATTGTAGAAATATAGCTCTGTATGCATGTATTAGTATATTGGGGAATAAAACAACTTTTAGCCTTAATTGCACTAGTATCAAGGCTAGTATACACATTAGCAGCATCATCATGAACTATACAATCAGTAGAATTATTTAAAGCAGATGTACATGAGTAAAAGGAATCATCAGAAACACTTTCAGAGTATACACAATTACCACTATTAACATTTTTATTTTTATTATTAAAAAAATGTATCAAATGCAACTTTCTACCTAACAAGAAACTCTCACTTTTTAAAATATGCAATCTAGGAAGAGCAGTGGGTATGAATTTCAAACCTAAACACAGTACTGACCTCACAGCATCAGAAACCACAGCATTAGATAAATTCAACAACAGTCATTTACAACAAAGCGACCATCAGTTTCATCCCTTCTTTTTGTTAAATTGTCCTTTTTGTTTGCCATTGGCATTTCTATATTGTCCCCAGTCACTTCTGTTCTGTTTACCGTGAACGTTATTCGCGGGTTTACTATTAGTCCATTGAGTGTCGTTCCGAAACCTGTTATTAAAGTCTGGAGCATTTCCAGCCTCCAGTATACCGGGAAAGTCTTCCTGTTCCCCAGTGATATTAGAATTCTGCTCAGCCCTGTCAGGAAGAGCAAAACAAACAGTAGAAGAAGCAGAGCTGTTATTTAAACTGCTGTTATTTCTTTTCCTGGATAAAGAGCATTTATTCTTGTGTTTATAAAGAAAAGCCAAATCTAATTTATAGTCTTTAGTGTCTCTTGTAATTTTAAAACTTTTTCGTTCTATGAGACCCTGTTCCATTTCTTGTAGCATCACATTAATAGTGACATCTGTAATAAGTGTATGTAATGCCATGTACAATACATGCGCCTATGTGCTGTCATTACAGTAGCAAGGGGTGTGAGTGTCATGTCTGGGACACAGAGACATATGAGGCCTGCGCAGCACTGATATGCATGTGAATGCATTACATACAGGAGTAGTAGCCCAGGGAACATGCTGTCACACTGGCATGTAGTCTATCATGGCGGTACTACTGTTGACAGTGCTTACCCAGGCAAGAGTAGAGTGCTAAATGTAGTACTGACAACAGGCACACCTGCAGGCATAGCTGGACTCTGAGGCCTCCCTGTTGTATCCCTGGTATGTGAGCTGTGTCACAGTATATAACCCCTACTGGATAATGATCCGACATGTGGAATGTAACTGTAGACTACCGTCTGTACAGCACATGTTAGTGAGGGCTTCCAACATATAGTTATGGTATACATATTGTTGTCAAACATCCATCTGTCAACACATTCATCCTACTACATAGCTACTTGCCAAGCTGATGCCTGTCAGTCCCTGTACAGATGTGCAGATGGCAGGTGTCCAGCTGGAATATGTACAGGCAACCTAAGCTTGATTGACACTGACATGTCTGCCCAGCTGTGTAAGAACTGGCACATATAGGAGAGAACACCCTGTTTGCACCACATGCTATGGGTACCTCCACTACACTACCACAGTCAACAGAACATGCTTGGGTACAGGTCTCCATTGCAGATACTAACCATGTGTTGTAATACATGTTGCATACATGTCAACTTGATAACCTCAGTGGCCATGTGCACCCAGAGGATTGGCTGATGCTTGTCACTTTCACCCTGAGGGTCACCACAGTAGTGTCTGTCGATAGATTGCCTGCTGTCACATGGCAGGTGGCAGGTTACCACTGTACACACATCCCCTACACAACCCATCTCTCCATGGACAATAGCTAAGTACAAAGCTATTACCACCTGCAGCAATGCACTCCAGTATTGACACATGTGTACATGTGCATTACTGAATATAGCAGTGTCTGTGTGTTAGAACACCTGTACTTGGGAATTCCATGAGGGCCTTCACAACCACCGCAACACCCATTGCCATAGTCAGTTGTGGCTGCTGCTGTATGGGATATTATATGTACCCTGTTATGCTCCTCTCCCTACCGGCTATACGAGCCTTGCAGTACCAGCACAACAGTGTTTTACAAATGGGTTGATAGGCATGGGATACCCATTGAGTTCTGGCAAGTGTGTGTATGCGTGCATGTCTGTATATCTGTAGGATACAGCAGTCTGAGGCCACATACTCCTATTACAATACCCATTGCCACACAGTAGTACAGATAGTGTTGTTGCTGCCCATTATTTATTTATTATTATTATTTATTCCAGTTTGGTGACCGGGGAGGTCCACTGAGCTCGAGACCCCATTTTCAGTGGAGGCCCGGGGAGAAAAGCTCCACATAGCAAGTTACATAAAGTATTATAATATTCATTTTGATTAAGCAGTGAAGTTCTGTATCACAACTTATATAACAAAATAGACATGTAGAGGTATCATATTGCACCTTCACATAAACAAGTTGAAAAATAGCAATAGAAAAAGAGTCAATATAAGTTACATTCAAATATGAAGTTGTACACTTTTTTTTTTTTTTTAATTTGAAGGAAGGGTAGTTGCTAAGGGTGAGAGGTAGGGGGGAGATTAGTTGTAGTTTCTAGGCTGGGTATAAGTGAGGGGTGATTAGGAGGGAGGAAGGTCAGCCAGGAGAGAAGGAAGAGGGGAGGTTGGGAGGTGAGGAGAGAGGAGTGCAGTTACAATGCCTGTGATGAAATAGGTAGGAGTGGAGAAGTCTTTTGAAAATGTTTAGGTTGTCACAAGCTCTCAAAGTGGAGGGCAGGGAGTTCCATTTTTAGCTAAGGTATGGGAGAGTAAAAGTTGACCAGCAGGGTGTTTAGGTTTGTGGATAGTAATAAGGTTTTGATGAGTGGATCTAAGAGGTCTTGGAGGGCTATAAGGTAGGAGGATATTGGATAAAGAGTGGCAGCTGGTGGGTTGAAATATTAATTTATGGGCTGTGACAATTTGGAGGAAGTTTAGTTGATTTGGGAGTTCAAGCCAGTTTAGAGTTAGTAGTGAGGAGCAGTGGTGAGAAGAGGCCTTTGTTGTTGTGGCAAATTTGGAGATTTTGTTGTAGCATACTTCTAGTTTGGAGGTAAGAGTGGAAGCTAGATTAGTAAGTAATGGAGCGCCATATAGAAGGGATGGGAGAAGATATGTAGTGGCCAGGGTCAATCTAGTGGAGGGAGAGAGGAAGTGATTATTTCTGTGGAGTAGGCCGAGTTTTATGTGGGTTTTTTTGATGTTTTGTAGGATATTGGTGTTGAATTTTAGGTGTTCATCAATGGTGACCCCTAAAAGTTTGGAAGAGGGAACAATATCAATGATAGATTTGTTGAGGCTGGTAATTTCAAATGAGTTTTTATCAATGGGACTTGCTTTGGAGGGAGTGAATAGGAGGATTTTGGTTTTGTTAGCGTTGAGTGAGAGGTGGTTTAGGAGCATCCATTTTTCAGTGGTTGAAAAGGCAGATTGAGTTAGTAATTTGAGTTCATATTGGTTGGAAGCATAGCAGATCAGAGTAGAGTCGTCTGTGTATTGGACAATTTTGGTGTTTGGAATGGCTTTGTGGAAATCATTAATGAAGATGTTGAATAGAAGAGGGCCAAGAATGGAACCTTGGGGAACTCCTGTGGGTGTTGGAAGGAAGGTGGAAGTGGATTGGCCCTATTTCACTGCTTGGAACCTGTCAGAAAGATAGCTAGAGAACCAGGAAAGAGTATTTGGGGAGATATTAAGGTTGAATAGATGGTGTAGAAGATGAATGTGGGAGATTGTGTCGAAAGCTTTAGATAAATCTAATAAAATAGATGAAACTAAGTTGCCAGAGTCCCGAGCTGAGTTGATAGAGTATAAAAAGGACAGAAGGGCTGTGTTGGTATTGTGTCCAGGGCGGAAGCCGTGTTGGGTTGGAGAGAGTAGTTGATGTTCAGTTATGAATGGCATGAGCTGTATGTGAATGCATTTTTTGAGAACTTTGGAGATGGAAGAGACGATAGCTATGGGGCGGAAGTTAGAGAAGTTGCAGTTTTTGCCACCCTTGTGGAGTGGGAGAATATAAGCGGGACGCCATAGGTTTGGTACATATGACTGGAGTAGTGACCTATTGATAAGGATGCTGATAGAGAGCGCAATACTGTCAGAGGCGATTTTTAGGAAGGAGGAGGGAATGTTGTCAGGAGCATTAGTGCAAGGTCTGAGTTTATAGAGAAGTTTTTTTATGAGGTTGGTGGATACAGGTTTAAGTTTGAAAATAGGGGGGAGGAGGTGGGGAGGAAGTTGGGTATGAGGTGGGTAGGGGGAGGTTATTGGGGAAGGTTTTGGTCAGTTCAGCAATGGAAGAGGTGAAGAATGTATTAAATAGTTTGGCAATTTCTTGGTCAGATTTGCTAGTGTCAGGACAAGGGTTATTTGTAGTACCAGGCTTGAGAAGGGAGTTTATGGAGTTCCAGAATTGTTTGGGGTTTTTTGTAAGATTTATTTGGAGGTGGTTGTAATAGGATTTTTTGTCTTTAATGGCTTGTTTTTTGGCTAGGTTTCGCAACTGTTTGTATTTTAGTAACAGCTCAGGTTGTTTATGCTGGTGATAGCTTTTCCAAGATTTGTCTCTTTCTTTCATAGTTTTCTTGGTGGCTTTTGTAGCCAAGGGGCTGTTTTTGCTTTAACTCTTTTGGTTTGAGTTGGAGCTAGGGAGTTTAGGATAGAAAGGAATGTAGAGTTAAAGAAGTGTACGGCTTCATCTAGAGATAAGGTTTTTAGTGGGTTGCAGTTTATGAGCTTTAGGGAGTCACAGAAGGTAGAGGGGTTAAAGTTAGTTAGGTTACGGGTTTGTAGGAAGTGGTGGGAGTATGGGGAAGAGGAAGTGGCTCTGTGGGCGAAAGCAGGGAGGTGGTCTCCTAATAGATCGGGAGTCACACCAGATATAGTGGTTTTATTTGGGTGGGAGACTAGTATCCAGTCTAGGACAGAGCCTAGGTGGTTGGTCTTGTTGGGCCTGGTGATGGTATGAATAAGTTGAGTAAAGTTGAAGAGATTAATAGATATGGTGGTATTGGGGTCTATGATTTTTTGCCAGTCTATATTCACGTCTCCCATTATGTAAGTTTCTTGTTTTATATTACTGCATGTCCAGGAGAGGATGTCTTCTAAGGTGTTGGTGTTATTGCCAGGAGGAATATAAAGGGAGATGCTACAGATATTTTTTTTGGTTATTTAATTTTAGCATGCCAATCACTAGTTCAGCGTTGTTAAAGGATGGGATAGGATTAGGGAAGGGAGTAATAGATAAAAGGTTAGAGTAAATTAGTGCTACTCCACCACCTCTTTTATTTAGGCGGTCTGATCGGAGGCATTGAAATCTGGGGGGAAGGAATTCAGAGTCAGTTATATGTGGTTTTAGCCAGGTTTCAGAGATGGCTACTATGTCTGGTGAGTTATGGTTGATTCAGGCACGAAGCAGGGTAATTTTATTAGTTAGGCTTTGGGCACTGATAGTGAGGAATTTGAGGTCTTTATGAAGAGGTTTGCTGTTAGAGTTATGGTTATTAGTTTGAGAGGTGTTAGGTCCTGGGTTAGGATGAATGTCGCCTGCTAAGAAGAGGTATGAGAAGAGATGAGTGCATTTTTTAGGATTTAGTTTGGTTAGGGATGGGGTGGTGAGATGTGGGTTTAGGTTTGTAGAAATTTGAGGGGATTTGGAAGAGTTTTAAAGTTAATAGAGGGGTGGAGTGGATAGTGGTAAGAGATGCAGAGATGTTGTTGAAGTGGTTTGGGAAGCTAGGGAGAGGAGGTGGAGGAGAGGGGTATATATGGAAGTTTGTATAAGATGCGATATGGTATAGAGGAAGAAGTAGTAGGAGTGTAGTAGGGGTAAGAATTGTGGTGGTGTAGAAAGACATTATGTGTTTGGAGATTGTTTAGGTGAGGTAGGAATATGGAGGTTAGAGGGAAGTAGGCAGGGCAGGTTGAATGGGGGAGGGGTGTAGGTTGGTGCTAGTGGAGAGGGAGGGGTTCTGTTGCTGAGGGATTGGGTGAGGGGAAAGGGGAGGGAGTATGGGATGGCAATAAATTTAGGAGCACCGGGGGTGGGTAGGATTTGGGGGCAGGGTAGGGGAGCAGATTGAGCCCACAGGGCGAACGGAGCAGGATACAACAGAGCAGAAGAGTCCTGCTGAAAAAGTATCAGCCACTGCAGGTAGGAGCTGAGGTAAGTGGAAAAAAAATACAGTAAAGCTGGGTAGAATTGGAGTGGACTAGAACAACTCTAAGGGGAGTAATATCAAGACAGAGGGAGAGAGGAGTAGAGGTATGGGATAGGAAGCTTTAGAGGAAACTGGGAGCTAAAGTGGAGAGGGAGAAATGAGGAAAGACAAAGGAAGGAAAGAAAAAAAATAAACAGGAGAAGAGAGAGTTTAAAGTTTAGAATAAATTATGAGCAAGCAAGGTGGGAAAGTGCTGCCACCTAGTGGTGAGTGTAGAGTATGCAGCTAGAGAGGCAAAAGGGAAAAAATAGAGTGGGTGAGGCATGAAAATGCAAAACCTTATTATGCCTGTGGCATGTGCATTAGATGCATATCCCTGTAGTACCACTGTTGGGATATACAATGGGTTGTATCACAGTCATAGGCAATGTGTGATGGTGGGTATGTCAGTGTCATCATGGGTTTCAGGGAGTACAATATCCACTGGGGATGTGGGTGCTGTGTACACTGTCATTACACCAAGGTACACCTGGTATATGTCCCATGTACCACTTTATGGTTGCCACTGTCACCATCAACCATACAAGTAACTGATACCACAATCCAGGTCAGTTATGCATGTGCTGTGTGCAGCCTACCTGTAACACTTTGGACACACAGTTAAGTTAGTTAGCAGCGATAGGCCCAGGTCTGTCGGACATATCTACCTGTTATTTGCCTGTTAATGTGTATATGATAGTATGTCATACTATGTATTGTCCGTATACACCCATTACATCCCCCATTAGCATACTGTACATGTCAGGGGATGTTCTGCATGTAACATGTAACCTGGAACACACCTCTACCTAAATGCTGTGTGGTATGTGCAATGAAAGTCACACACTTCAGTAGCACTACATACATAGGTAGGGGTCTAGTCCCAGTGTTGCCAAGTAAGAGTGTGCATGTATGTGGATGGGTCTGCATCAGGTTGCAGATTATACACATACCAGCAGGTCGCCTGTCCATGTGGTACAGGTAATAACTGTTATACAAACTTTTGACATGTGTTCAACTGTACCCCAGATATGTCACAATCATGGTGTCACCACAGTGCCATACCCCGTTGTGGAATATGACTGCAGACCATCCTCGTGCTGACACATGTACACCTACAACACAAATGGATAACATTATAGAGACCACAATCAACCAGTTTCACTAACAGATATAATGCATCATTGCTGGACGGCTACATTACCTGACATACATATGCATTAAACTTTACTCCTGACAACATGTTACACTGCAGTACTTTGGTACACTGTAGTACAGTCATCATGTGCATCAGAACCATATTAGCCTGTCCCTGCATCGATGCTAAGGATGACATGGATGTGGCACAGGTATCATATGCACAGCGTGTGTTGTTGGTTTGCCAGAGGCCGAGGGTGGGCCATACATTTGACACCATATGTGTGGGTGAGGGGTGTAATGAGGTGAACTGGGCATGGTAATGTGGTGTGTGTAGGTATGGGGTTGCCCTAGGTGTGTTCGTATAGTGTGTGGGTATGCATGCACACAGTTCTGCCATGTGGCTGCCCTACACAGGTGTTTATGGACAGCTGAAGACCATACCTGGCAGGGTGTGCAGTTCACTGCCTCCAGCCACGGACATATGGACTGTGCCTGCCAGGGGTTCCATGGGCACATCCAGGTACAGGCCTCGATGTGCTACTCTCTCCTGATGATGACAGATGTCTGCTGGAACTAGGTCCCTCCTGGGACTGTCCAAGACCACATACTCATGGCCTGGTGTGGTGTGGACAGTGCCCACCCCGCAGTGCCGGGGCTGGTACTGCCACTACGGGAGCCCCTTGGTGTCCTAGCATGTCCACATTGACTGCCAGCTGTTGGCATTGCTGGCCTATGTCCACGCAGCTGTTGCCACACTCCCACCACATGTTCAAGCATGAACAAACCACGGTCGATGAGGGCCATCATCTCACTAGACCATCTTTCCATGAGCTCGGTATAAGCATGGGTGGCACCAGACAGTTCACAGAAGTTGTCGCTTGCAGATGTGAGAGCAGCCCTCTGCAGCCTCAGGCCCTGTCTGGTGTAACATACCATACGTGCCTGCACTGCCATGACAGCCTGAAACATGCACCTGCTGGTACCAGTTGTGCCGCATCTGCCAGGGGCATGATGACCAGCAGCCCTACCATGAGCACCCTGGGACATTTGCCTATGTGGTGTCCTGCCACACATCTGGCTATGCCTGCTGTGACCACACATAGCAGGCAGGGTTTCCACACTTTCCTGTGCACTGCCACCAAATGCCAGCTGTCCCTCCGCTATGGCCACTGGTGATGGGGTATGTATAGGCACTGAAACTGTGTGCGGGGTTGGGGTGGCTAAAAGGGGGATGTCAAATGATGGCACTGTTTCGGCCCCTGACAACCCCACCTGTGCTTCAACAGTACTATCATCATCTTCGGTGTCTGTATGGATACCAACATCAGATTGCATGCAGAAGGGACCCTGACCCACCTCGCCACCTGTGGGGAAAATCAATAAATGCACTTTAGGACCTGTACAGCATTGCATAACAGTACACACACACAAACACACACCACATACACACACACACACACACACACACACACACACACACACACACACACACACACACACACACACCACCTTAATATCTACCTGTCCGTGACTTTACAGACAGTCCCACATATATTCCCATGCGTTCTTCATCCTGCATCACACTTGGTAACATACACTCATTAATACCACTCATTAACATATCATTCCTCTAAATGCCCAGACAAGTGATCACAACACAAGTCCTGTTACTCCATTACCTCTTTGACCTGAGTGGAGTCATTTTACATGGCATTACTGATGTCATTCGGAGTTCATCCTGTGTATGTCCAGACATCATGAGCATGGCCCCTTTATGTGAGGAGCTACAATGTTCACTCCATAATATCACGCACTGGAGTGTCATGTATGTATTGCTCAGTACATGCCAAATATGCTGCTAAATCAGCATATCATGTGACAACTGTAATATATGGATACACTCCCTGGTGTTGTCTAGTAATTTCCCAATGCATATGTAGTGCTGCATATGTGGGTTGTCAGTCACCTCTCTGCTGGATGCGATATTAAGGGTATACCTGGTGTCTATCTTCCCTCCCAATGCCTGTTCCATGCTACATACCTTATTATAATGTCAGCTGTCCTGTGATTACATACATGACAAGTATTCCTGGTGTGTCATGTGTCAGTTCATGTCCATGTATTGCACGATCCCAAAGGGAAGTACTGCTGTATGAACAACCCCGCAATCAAACATGTGCATACATGAACACCCACACAAACACACACATGCACACATGCACACTACATGCATCAACTTCCCTCCACTTCACCAGAGTGACCCTACAGACAAGCTAACCACCCACCGAGACACACACACACACACACACACACACACACACACACACACACACACACATGAGATTGCACAATGATAGTACACACAGTCCTCCTATTACCCATCTGTCAACATGCATAACATATGGTACACAACAGCATGCAGTGCAGCTATAGTGAATCAATGCTAGCAACATTATACATGTGTGTGTGATGCATGTGCTGTGTTATTAGGTGATCCCCTTCCCCTGGATACCACTGCACCCATGTACACAGTATTGCTGTACACCTGTTCTGAACCCTGCCATGTACTGCACACCACACCTCACAGGTGTATGACCCATTGCTGAATGTGTAGTACTATGTCAGTTATGTCAGCTTTAATGCTCACAGCCTCTGTTTTTCAGCAACACATACTTGGGATGATATGTGGACAGATGTCATTTGTGAATGCCTGATGTCTGGTTTACAACTCTCAACATCAGCGGACCATGTTTGACCAATCCAATACTATTGCACTGACAACTGTCAGTGCATACCATGGCTATGGGAAGTGTACACACCCTTATTGATATGACGCACCCTTCCTTGATCTGAAATGGGACCACATCACTGCATTTAATAGTACATGAGCCCGATATGTGACATATGTCCTGTACATTCACATGCAGTGTCTACAGAATGTGCTAGGTGAGCAGATGCTGACCACGATGCATACACTCCGTTTGTGCATATGTGTGCAGACCCTTATGACAGTTTGTTGCACCTATTATGTGCACTACAGAAGTCACTACACCTGGCAGGGGTATACTAGCATGGGCCATCTGCATTTGCCAGTGTATGTTCAGTCTTCCCTACACATGTCCCCTAATCTGCATGATTGCAAGGTCTACTCATGTGCACATCCCTTGGTATTCACACACTGCCATCACTATTGCTGTGGAGGTAGGGTTATGTCTGCCACAGTTCCTGAACCTGACTGTGTGGAGATACAGCCAATCATAGCAACCTTAGGATCCCTGCTGCAGTGCACTGGTGTGTCATTCTGACACCCCCCCACCTTCAGCCTTTTTGTAGATGCTTGACAAGTAAGACCTACACATGGGTCAGTTTGCAGTGTTCCATACACTGAAAACCACATGTTACAGCCTTGTCCCAGCTGATAATGTGAGCCACAGTAATACGTTGTGCCATAGTGTAACTCTGCAACAGTTGCCGTTGTACTACTGGTATATACACTGGTGTTGCACTGTATATGGGTGATGTTTCAAACATCTCCCTACTGTAGGCCATATCTCCCACTATTAATTATGTTACTCCCTGTGGACACATTCCACAATGGTAGGATGTTAGTTATTTTTCAGTGTCTGACATACCCTTCCAATTCCACATCATGGTCACCCCTGTGATGCCATGCATTTAACAGCAACTATATTTGCACATGTACAGCATGCATTCTGGGTAGGTGTGTTAGATGGTTGTATGGAATATACCATTGCCATTACATGCCCATTGTATTGGCAAGCATCAACATAAACCATACTCACCAGCTACAGGCTGCAGTCTTGGTAATATACCGAGGGACCTACATAAGAGGGTGAGAGATGCAAAGTCAGTGGCCACATGCAGCAACAAACTATATCTATGACATGTCAGATATGCATGATCTACCACGGTCAGAACAATGATGCTGGACCTGCTCATAACTGCGGTTGTGAAGTCTGACATCATTGACCTTGTGGACTAGGTCATTCCACAGGGCAGTCCACTCCTGCTGCTCATGGGCAGCCCAGCCATACAAGACAGGGTAGTGCTGGATTAGGTGGTTTACTACAATTTCATTCTCAGCGGCTGAGTAAGCCAAGAGCCTTCCATGTGACATCCTGCCTGAAAGACATAAAGATGGAAACAGGTGTGAGCAAGTCATACAGCAAGGTTACCACAGTTCTTAATACCCATCAGTGTCACCCCCCACCATATCAGTGACAACAAACTATACACACAACTCAATAAGTATGGCTACCACTTACCTACCAGTGGGACAGATATTGTATTGTACCACACTTTGTGCAATGTGTTTGTAGCCCTGTCCCTGTGTGGACAATATCATTGCTGGCCTGTTGCAGACTATTTACCTGGATGCCATTGTCAGGACCACTATGGTTCCATATATGCCTGTGGTATGCTTGCTATGTGATTGCTGCACATCTGTCATTCTGTGTTATTGGGGATAACTATGCATGCAGTTGGACATGTTCCAGGATTGTGTAGACTATTACTACCCACATATGTTCTATAACAGTGACAAAATAGCATGTTTATGGACTATTGGCCAGCAGAACAACTTCTCCAAACTCATCTGTCCATGTTACCAGGCCACATCACATGTGGGACCCACCCTGGGGCCTCCTCATGTACTAGTCCAGCAATACCTTCATGTGGAACCAACTCAGGGGATGTTATCCCCCCTGGGGGCACACACAGACATGATCTTGTCCCCCGAGGTCAGGTCCAGGGTCTGTTCTATAGCGGGCTCCACAGACACATGTGGGATGTGCTTCATCACCTGGAGGCACCCAGTACACATTCACAGGGTCCGCATGCTCCTTCTGTTCAGCCTCCAGGCCAGGCACCTTTGGGATGCGGACTGCTGTTGTGAGTAGCAGTGGGTGGGAGGTTTGTTCCCATGGTGTCCATATTGGGGCCCATGGGTCTTCCACATCACAGACCACACACATCATCTAGGGTGTTTGCCCACCACATGTGTCACATGCCACCTCTGTAGGCTGTCCCCTATATCTACCAACCCTGACCACCTCCAAAACTATACCTGCCATACTTCCCCATATTCCTATTCCATACTTCACAGACAAGGGCAATGTGGTCCCAACAAGGGGTTCACATGTGACATACCCATCCATGTTGCACACATTGACAGCTGTAGATATCTGTGTGTATTGCTATGTGTGCTGTTCCCTGGCACATATCATGCAGCACTGTGGTGGTAATATAGGGGATATGTATTTCCATACATATATGTTTGTGTGTGTGTTTGTATATATGTAGACATGTGCATATAGGTATATATCTATATATGTGTAGATATATGTAATGTTTAATATATGTGTTTATATATATGTCTACACATGGGTGTCTGTATATTTGTGGACATATATGTGTGTGTGTGTGTGTGTATATATATATATATATATATATATATATATATATATATATATATATATATATATATATATATATATATATATATATATATATATATATATATACACATATATATAAATATATATATATATATATATACATATATATGTATATATGTTTATATATACATGTATGTATGTATATATATATATATATATATATATATATATATATATATATATATATATATATATATATATATATACACATATACATACCTATATATGGGGTACATTCAGACATAAGGTCTGCAATCTCACAACACTTTCTTGTACAGCTGCACTGTTCTGCCTTGCTGCAACACAGACAGGTGCCACATACGGACACAGCCTGACATTAGGGAGGTATATGTAGGGCCAGATTGCAGGTAACCCTATTACACACCTATGGCATTCCAGCATGCTACAATACAGGTTAACCTGAGTATCCTGCAAGTGGTGGGCTGTAGAACTCGTGTCCATTATGGCATTACTTCCACCACCATCCATTAGCCACAGTAATATACATGCTTCCCATTACACAACACGCACTGATTGCTTACATCTTATCAGTCAGTGCTGCTCTGCACAGTTGATAGGTATGGCCCACTACCCACAGGGACAGACTCTATTGTCCTTAGCAGTTGTTCAGCTGAACATCATTACAACAACACCTGATGGCACATATAAATCATTCCACAGCATCTATCCCATTATTATGGACCAAGTACTACAGTCAATTACATGCATATATACTTCACATACCTGTTGTGGGAATGATGTCTCTCCTGGATAGTTTGCTGGATGGATGTTTTTTCTTTTCTGTTTTTTTTATTTTTGTTGCCTTTCTCGCTCTCTCTCTCTCTCTATATATATATATATATATATATATATATATCGGTCTCTCTCCAGTAAATGGATTGAGCTGCTTTGGATAGATTGCAGCATGGCTTTTGTAGGTGATACACATGATCAGGTGATGGCCTCTGCACCAATCTGTGTCCTCCACTTGCTACCTGTCTGCAGTATTCTGTGTAGCACTTCAATTACCCCTGTCATAGCAACCCACTACATCATGTGGGAGTGGTCCCGTTACCTTTACTGTATGTTGGACATCCTTCCTGTGTGTGGGCCTCAGTGTTACAGACAGCAGGTAGCAATACCTCTTACAAGAGAACTTGCACACTCAGGCCAGCTACATATTTGTATGAGATTCCAGAAATACAGAGTGAGTAGTGTTGTTGTATGCATTGTATAACACTTGTGTTACAGGGTTTGTGTGCACATACTAGTTTAACATGGAATGCAGTCTGTCTGCATAGCTCTCAACTGTCCGCCAATCCACTTGATGGCCAGAAGTGTGCCTGTTATGTTTTGTCTGTCCACCACACAGATCTTGTGTAAGATATATCACTGGCATATGTGTGTTGAGTGCTATCAGTACATGGCTACATCCATCTGTGTTTCTAACTTTGTATGCCTGAGTTGCAGACTATCCTTTAACACCAGCAACTTGCTTAGTGTATGACAACAGTATTTCACATATGAGCCTGTGTTCCAGCCTCTGTCCTCCACCTACATACCAGGCTTTTTCCATATGACATGCTGTCAGGGGTTATGTAGTGGGCTGTGAGTATGTCATGCTGCCATTCCTGCCATCAGTCCACTGCTGTTGTG
The DNA here is from genome assembly GCF_019279795.1 of Protopterus annectens. Classification (NCBI taxonomy): domain Eukaryota; kingdom Metazoa; phylum Chordata; order Ceratodontiformes; family Protopteridae; genus Protopterus; species Protopterus annectens. Next base: position 384,156,705 of record NC_056729.1, read on the forward strand.
GCCCCCACACATATTGTGGGGTTGGGTCCATATATGTGCGGCCTTCATCTACACAATACATGTGTGGCCTTATGCACTCCAGAGGCCAGTGTACGTAACAGTGGTATATGGCCCTGTATGTCAGTCTATGGCGGGGTGCACCATAACTAACCTAGGCTGTTACAACATGTGGGTGTATCAAGGGTAAGCTGCCTTAAGATATCTGGATGTACATTACCATACAATTCACCTTGGGTAAATGCAGGCCTACTGCTTCCTGCCATACAGACTGCTCTGTTTGTCAGTGTGATTGTGATGGTGTCAATTTTGCCTTGTTATGTAACATATACATCCCATTGTGTCAACTGAGGTCCTTACCCCCTAGAGATTGTGTACAGAGTGTAGATAGAGGCTGCTGGACTATACATCTGCATTACTTACTGTTGATTGATTATTATCCTGTGAACCAGTCTGTCTTTACTATTGTACTACTTGAAGGCCTTGGCCTGGACAGCAACATATGTAAACCTTTCCAGAATAGTGTATTAATATAACTGTTTCACAGTTGCATTAGTCCGTTTATATGTATGTCAGTCTAAACAGCTATATGACATGGCATATACAACTGTAATAGTACACAAATAAAACTTTCCCATATAGGCAAACCTGTGTGTGTATCCTTTGACCTCTATGGGTATATGTGGTGGGTAACAATTGTCATTTGTATGGGTGGCTCATACAGTGTCCATTTGGTAAGGTGGCAACTGTAGACATTGTGGGTATTCCTTATTGTGTGCATCTTCTACATATGTATCTTCCTATACATATCTCTGTGTGTGTATGTGTAGTTACATATATATATATATATATATATATATATATATATATATATATATATATATATATATATATGGATCTACTTCATTTGGCCATTTGATAGAAACTCATTTGGTCAAAATTTCATTTGATAGAAAACCAGTATTCAAGGCAATTAACAGGGATTTGTCCCCCTCCCCAATATTGTGCGACCCTAGAGTTGATATATATAGTTAGGGGTGTGTGGGGGACACAGCACCCCACATTGGGGGGTGTTGGGGGCGAAGACCCCCACCTATTTTTGTTTAAAATCTGTACTTTTTGTTTTCTTGTCTTCTTTTCAATGAAAATAGGTGGGGGGCTTCGCCCCCACACCCTCCTAACTATATATTTCTATACATACTGTATGTGTGCTGTTTGGGCCCCCTCACCCCCATTAATGGTACATGTGGACATATATGTTTTTGTTATGTTCTCTTATATATCCATAGATATATGTCTGTATATATGTATATAGATATATATTTATGCTTACATATATATATATATATATATATATATATATATATATTTATATATGTTGCTGTATATATATATATATATATATATATATATATATATATATAAATAAAAATATAGATGTAGACATATATATCTATAGATGTATACATATATGATGGACAGATTTATATATATGGGGAGTGATTTTTTTTTTGGGAACAGATTGCCTTTTTCTTTTCAGGTGAGAATGAGATGTTGGGGAGGGATAGTAGGTATGTTTGGGGAGGTAGGTTGGGTAGGTTAACAGACAAAACAGGCAAGATACATACAGGGGTGGTATATGACACATGTGGGGGGTAAACAACTTGATGGGGAGGGGTATTGGGAAATCGGAAGCTTATCAGCCCACTAGTGGAAAAGTGGGACTGAGGTCCCCACCCATGGGCAGTCACCCCTACACCTTCACAGCCTTGAAGGTGGCTGTGCTGGGGGCTGAGTCAGAGAGTCAGGCTGACCCTCTAGTCGTGACACGTGGCCCTCAAGCTGGCATAGCAGATCTCCGACCTCCTTGCGGAGCTCGCTATGCACCATGACCCAGACCTGGCAATGGGTGACAGGTTCCTGTCTGTGCCCACTCCCAGGGAGGGTGAGCCCCATCCCCTGAGGCGGTTCCACCCAAAGGTGGTGGAGGACCAACCAATGAGGAGGTCTTGGCTTGGGCCCCAGATGTGCTGGTGCCCGGTGCCACGGCCAGCTGAGGTGGGACAGGTGGGCCCAATGGGACCCGCATTCCCATACGTGCTATGGTTCATAGGTAGGTTCTAGGCTATTGGCCCTAGGGCCTATATAAGACTAGCCAAAAAGGTACCCTGGATTTCACTACCCAAGAAAATTATTTTCCTGTGCCCCTATCAAGCAGAGCCACAGAAGTGAGCCCCAGGGTGAATTTCCTATTTCTCATCCAGTCATCAAGATTTTTCATGAAGAGTACTAATGAGGAGCTCTGTTTGACATAGATAGGTAGTCTGTTCCAGAGAATGGGAAGTCTCTGGGACAGGAACCTATCCCTCCAGCTTGTTCTGTTTATTGTGGTGACAAGGTTTAGGTCCCTAGAGTGTGTAGCTCGGAGGAATTGGGATTTCTTTAAGTGGAGCATGTCCAACAGCTTTGGGTTTGACATAACTTTGTATGTTAGACAGAGATCTCCTCTGAGTAGGCGATATGCGATGGAGTAAAGCTGGAGTTTTTTGAGACGGTCTGCATAGGGCATCTGTTCGAGGCCAGTAGTCCTCTTTGTGAGGTATTTCTGTGGCCTTTCCAGTTGTTGTAGATGTCTTGTGAGGTACATACCAAAAGTGGCATTGTACTCTATAATGGGTCTAATGAGTGATGAGTAGAGGGGAACAATGACCTCTTTTTTTCTGGATGAGAAACCTTTTATGATGAGGTGTGCCACATAGAAGGATTTCCTCACCACTGTGATTATCAATGGAGAAACTACTGTCCATCTGTGTCCCAAGGTCTCTTATCACATGTTTGGTGTTAAGTAGACTACAGCCTATGTGGTAGTTCATGGGTACAGAGTTTTTACCAAAGGGGATGACAATGCACTTTTTGGCATTGAGCTTGAGGCCATGTATTTGACACCAGGCATCGGTCTCAGTGAGACCCTTTTGTAGGATGTCCACATTATTAGACATTTTGATTATGGCTCCTAGTTTGCAGTCAGCTGTGAACTTAGTTAGCCAAAGACCTCTGTGTTAGCCTATACTTCAGAGAAGTAGATACCTAACAGGAAAGGACCCCAGAACTGAACCTTGTGGTACTCCACTTGTCACTGGTCTGAAGTCTGATTTAGAGTCTGCTACTTTCACAGTGTGGATTCTGTCAGTAAGCCAGTTGGCAACCCATCTTGTGGCATAGGGATTTATACCTAGTTTAGTGAGTTTATCTATAATTCCAGAATGGCGGATGGTGTTGAACACCTTGGTGAGATCTAGATAGGCTGTGTGAACCACCTTACCCTCATCTATGGCTTTGGTGACTGCTTCAAAGAAGTCTCAGGTTTAGGAGACATGATCTGCCTTTTACAAACCCAAATTGCATGGGGTCCAGAATTTGGAGTTCTCCAATGTCTTTGTTTATGAGTTCCATGATGATACGCTCCATGGCCTTGCACACCAGGCTCGTCAGGATAATGGGGCAGTAGTTCCTGGGGTCTGTCATGGCTCTCCCTTTGTGGAGTGGGATAACCGTCATGGTGCACCATTCAATCGGAACAAAGCCTGAGGTGAGGCTAAGACTAAATATGGTACTTAGATGGGGTGCCAGTTCATTCTGTAGTTCATGTAGAAGACAGCCTGGGATGTTGTCAGTTCCCATGGATGCTGCGTTTTGGATTTGGAGAGTGAGTTTTTTTCCTGTGCAGCCATAATTACAGGAACTCTGCATTCTTCCGGTATAGAGATGGGCCCTTTACGGGGTGAGAGGTGGGTAAAGTTAACACTGAACCTATCTGCCAGGATGTTGGCAATATCAGTTGCTTCTGTATATTTAGTGCCATTGTGCTGTAACTCAGAGCAGATCTGGGTGTTGCCATTGAGATTCTTGACATAGCTATAGAATGCTTTGTGGTTGTCCTTAAAATCAGTGGTGATTTTGTTTTTGTAACTAGCTTTGGATAATTTTATGAGGGATCTCAGCTTCTTACTTAGACTAACCAGGGAGCTCCTCCACTCATGAGATTTTACTCTCTTTTTCAACAGTTTCTTTCTTCTGTTGTAGAGTTTCTTTATGGCTGGGGACCACCAGACTAGCTTCCTTTTTTTGTAGGATAGCATCTTGATTCTGTTAGGGATAGCACAATCCATGCACTCATGTAAATGCTTATAGAGTGCATTTGTGTAGGATTTGGCAGTCGTAACTGTATTGTCCATCTGCATGGGTGTCATGAAGTTTGCCACTTCTGTCTTAAAAAGCATGAAGTTGGCTTTGGAGAAATTTTTTACGGTTGTTTCCCTAATGGGGGGTGGGTGGTGGGATCTGGATGTCTACGGTGATTAGCTTATGGTCAGATCTGACCAATGAGGAATTGACGTTTGGTGTGGAACACTGGTCGCCCATGTTGGTGATGACCAGGTCTAGGATATTGCTGCCCCTGATGGGGGTGTGGATAAGTCGATCCAAGGCATTGGAATTTATGAATTCCAGAAAACATTGAGCAAAAGAGTTGGTACATGAGTAGTTTTCCCAGTTAATAGTGGGGTAGTTGAAATCACCCATTATTAGGGTGTTGGGTTGTAACCTAATATTTTCCAGTGTATCAAGAAAAGAGGAGTGGGAATCCTGGGGCATGGTGGGGGTCTGTAGCAAGCTACAATCTGGATTGCGATCTTGTCGAGAGTTAGTTGAACTTGGATAATCTTAGATGCATTATGCTGAGCAACTAGCTTGGAGGTGTGGATATCCTTAATGAATATGACACGCCTCCACCTTTAGTGTTTCGGTCTGGGTTAGGTGGCCAAAAGGTGTGGTATGAATTATAGCCTGGTAATGCAGGGGTGCTCTCTGGAGCTTTGAACCAGGTCTCTGTCACTGCACAGATGTCGATGTTCTCAATTTTAAGGATTGCCTTGAGTGAGTGCATTTTGAGGTTTAGACTTCTAGCATTGAGTAGCATTACCCTCATATTTTGCTTGCTTGTACTTGTTATGGTGGTGAATTTGTCATGTGACTGGTGTTTATATTTTATCAACATATGTGGGTTAGAAATAGTCAATGCATTCCAGGATTAGGTATAACAGCATGCATATATTAACATTAACCCAGACACCAGATATGGAACAGTTGCATAGCAAACAGAACACGTGTATATATGGGACCACAGTGGTAATAACAACAGCATGCAAGTACATTGATGGCACCACGCCACCAATGTTGGAGTATTTCCACATAGCACATGCATAGAAACAGATTTAAATAATTATCAAACAATAGGACATATGTCCCAATATTACAGTGAAGTCATCATGTACCAATTGAGTTGGGTATTTAGTGTATTGTTTGAGATATGGTGGCGGGGGAGAAAGATGTCCATTAACAACTAGTATTTCTGTAGTTCACATTACTTTCCTAGTCCGTGCTGTTATCTGTACCTTACAAGTATTACTACACTACCCTATTGCCTTAGTTTGGACAGTGATATGGCTGTCGACAACTATATACATGAACTGGTTTTACCTGCAGTATACACCTCTTACCTGGTATACCTGTGGAGGAATTGTTTGTTAACACTAACTAACTGTTTCTACACATACTCCCAGATTCCAGGTTGATGTTATGCACATACCCGTCCATCTCTTTTTGTACAGACTCTGGCCATGTCTTGACCACATGCAGGTGAACCAGGGCATATGTAGACTATTGCCCTCTTCAACCTTTAGTGACCTATAACACTCTTATACAGGATTTCCTAGATAGTTATATTATGTAGCAGAGAGTGGGTGACAGTGATGAGTAATACCTTATTATTCAGAGCAACTGCAACACTCACAATGCCATACAATACCAAAGTAAACAGTACCAGTGCAGGGTATCACTCTTTTATTTCTTGGCACAGTGTTCATATCTGATGGACCTGTAGGAGCAATGTTTGTTAGCACTATCTGAATGTTGCCACACAAAGTACCAGATTTCACATTAGTATTATGCACTTACATCTCACTTTGTTACTGTACACACTTTGGTCACAACTTGATAACATGGGGGTGTAGATGGGACATACTTGGCTTATTACTCTCATAACAGTTTGGGGCATTACTAGAGTGACAGGTTTGTTTCTATAGATGTGTGGCAATCAGTTGTATTTCTTGTTTTTAGCCTATACGTCTGGAATCATCCCATTGATTTCCCAGGGGGACACAGTGACAGGCAGCAGATATGGGCCAATTTACTGGAATTCTGGATATATATCTATACAGTTGTGGGGGTATGATTCTGTATGCAGACTACAATCACTCCCAGAATTTGAACCATGGCTGTGTGTGCTAAAAGTACAACAGTTCACATCTCAGTTACGTGTGCTATTTTGATTTTGCTGTTTGTCTTTTCATTGTTTTCTGTCTGTCTCTTTCAGTTGTACTAGCTGACCTCTGGGGATTACACCAGTCATATACAGACATTCCTATACATTTTTTATTTATTTTGCACAGTGTGGGTAACAGTGCTTAATACCACAGTACTATTAAGTGATTGCAAATCTACATTACCATATGATACCAGAGTAAACACATGCAGTACAGCAGTTAGACCTTCATTGTCAGGCTTTTATGCTTTTATTTACATACAACCTATATGAGACTCTCCCTGCCATATTCTCTGGTGTATGCAGTACTGCCTTAAACAATACAGATTTTATACAGGCAATTAACTTACTAATACTGTTAGATTTATTTCCTATGACAGTACATGCAAGAGTATTACTAACCTGCCTCACCTCACAACCTCTCCAAGTGACATCCATGGGCCTCCTGGTTCACAGCCCGCTCACTTGCCACTGTGATGGACATACGAGGAATATTTAGCCATACCTTTCCATAATATACATGAGCTGGCAATTATTAAACAGGTAGTAGAGTGATACTTACACACTACTGGGTCCGGCCCTGTCCTCCTAGCTTTTTGGATCCACTGATCCAAGAGGTCCCCTTTTTGCCACTTCAGGTCAGCATAGTGATGCCTGACCTGCTCATCAGTTTGGGGTATGCCAGTGACACTGGTGAGGTCATGGATGAGATGGTCCCAGGCTTCCGCTTTATATTGGGAACCCTAGTACTGGCCCTGCAGCAGTCTCTGCTCATGGTCTTTGACAAGGAGTCCTGCCATGACTCTGGACTCCTGGATGCCCCAGCGCTGTGCCTAAAAGCACACTCCCTCTCCCATTCTAAGCATGGTGCCTGCAAGGGGAAGCTACAACCAGTTATGAGATGTATTCCCACCTCTTGGGTTTAAATAGGGCCAATTTCCTGCACTTTTCAGTGATTGGATGGTTTTGAAAAGGCTAAGCTATGGGTAATCCTGCTTACCTAAGGTTGGCATTGTTTAAAGGGGTATACCAATGGACAAATTGAGTTAGCTGGCCGACACATTGCTTACGCCTACTAAGCTGGCCTGTGCAATGCTTAGTGTTGCTTAATATTTACTTTGCATTATATTTGCTTTTTGGCATTGATTTATTATTCATTACATGTTATATATATGTCTGATTCATGTGTATGTACACTGTATGGGGTCCTTGTGTTTATTAGGGGACTTCAACACTTTATTACAATTACACCTCACATCTGGGCTTACTGCATTACTCCAGTTCACATATTTGTTATATAGTAGGTTATAGAACATAAGACTGTATATAGATTCCTTTCCCATGCTCAGTTTGATTTTAACATATTGAGGATTTGTTTGGTGATGCCTCAATCTTATGTACTGCTGTGATGACTTAGTAGTTAACTGCTGTGATTATAGTGTACAGGGTCCTGGGTTCAAGACCTACTAAGGCTGTTTAGTTTGTTTCTGTCCAGAACACTGGCTGTTGCATACAGAGTGATTAAGGCACTTTTAAGCACTTGTAAGTGGGTTTACATGGGTTTGTGTGAAGGTAACCATTGCTAACCAGTGGTTGCATATGCCTACAGAGAATTAGCTTCAGTATTGCTTAACCTGTGTGTGCATTATTTACCCCCGTGCAAACAGGCTTAAACCCGCTTACTAGTGCTTATATATGCTTACTCCACTTACTACTGCTTAATTATGCTTACACTTGCTTACTAGTGCTTACTCCCGCTTACCACTGCACTAATTTAGACAGTAATGTCTAATTGTTCTTGGGAAGGTGGGGGATTTGAAAGCTGTATGGAGTTATCATTCATTACGCATTTTACCTTACATTTGTATCCCTGATTCCGGTGTACATATACTGTGGGGCACGTGATTATCTGTGGACATTGCAACATTATGACACTGACACCTCACATCTGCATTTAATGCAGTACTCCAGTTCACAAATATATGTTATTTCGTAGGTTATGCAACTAAAAATACTGGTCATAAAGTCATTTAACATGGAAAATGGAATTCCAGTGAGACTCGAACTGGGAATGACTGCTCATAAGGCGAATGCTCTGCCCACTACACATTTGCATATATCTTGCTTTTTATCCTCTTGTGCCATTTAACCTACATTAACTGTAGCTAAGCACTGGGCAAACCCATGCAACTACGGTTAATTTTATCTGTTTTATAAAAAAATAAAGTATCTTTATATTTTTTGTGTTAACTATTGCTCTTGTACACGTGGGGGGATGTTGCTGGGAGTATGCATACACCTATGAGCAGTCTCTCTCATTCTTTTAGGACTTTTTGCTGTTCTTCATTGCAGGGACGTGTATATTCTGAGGGCTCTGCTCTCAGATACTCCCCCTTCAGTCTTACACTCTCTGTGTAAGATTAGGAGCTCAGGCAGTGCGCCTTCATTAATATGCTTGGCGCACTGCCGTCCTGCTCCTAAATGGCCACTTCCGTGCAGGACTATGCTAGTCCTGCATGGAAGAATAGTAAATTTGGGGGTTCATCTTAAAGCTTACACAATGGCAAATTCAGCTGCATTAATATTTGACCTCTTTCTGGTGCAGGTAAATAGATATTAACTGTCATTTTTATGACATTAATTTATATAGATATAATTTTTCTAAACATCTCACCAACCAAGTAACACAGACATATGGATGTGCTCAGTTTGATAAAATGTTGCCGATAGTATGTGTGTAACTTGAGTGGTTGCTGAGATATTGTAAGTTGTTTACAAAATATTACAAATGTAATAGTTACAGTGTTTACTGTGACTTATGAATATGGTTTAAGACCTAGAACCTAAAGAATATTACCACTATAAAAATATTTTGTGCTGAAGAGTTTGTCATTTATACTTATTTCATAACCCCTATGGTTCCAAAGATATGAACATATGTTTGAAATGTTAGGACATAATATGATTCTGTCAAAAGGATTAGACTCTGCCCATTGGAAGTTACAGTGCAAACTTCCACTGGAGTGAATGAGTTAAGTCTCTGCATCCAAAATCCTTTTCTTTCCTTATTTTGTGAACTACCTTTTCAACATCATTTCTATACACTTTGATGGTCTTCTGCTTGTGCTGTATATATGAGCCTTAATTGTGTATCTCTAAAGTACCTCAGCACATCTGGTAATCTTAAACCACCTTGTTCTGTGGGGGGAAACAACTTTTCCCACTTAACTTGTGCTCTCTTTCACTCCCAAATCAGTTCCATCAGTTGTTTAGCAGTTATGGTCCATAGCTTCTCCTCTGGTTCATAACATACTGGACCTGAATATAATTCTAAATGGACTGCAAACATTTTCTGTTCCACTGATACTCTTGGTTATTTATATCAAATACATTTTATGTGTTTAAATGGATTATTACATGCCATAGCCTTCTGTCTAGGAAATACTGACCACATCCATTTTTAGAAGTACTAAAATACCAGTCAATGGTTGGGTAATTGAATGACCTAGCATGAAGACATTTGGTTTGATAATTAACCCTTTAATGATATTAACATCATTTCCATGATCTTTGGGTAACATTGGTGGAGATCTGTACCTAGCAAGGAAGTAATTGAGCTGTTATTGGTGATTTGCATCTCTAAGAGGTAAAGATTAGGGTCATTGGTAATTTGATGTGAGGTGGTGGCATTTTTGACCAATACAAATAATTCCCCAGTTACCAAAGGGCGTGAAGGCATAATAAGCACTAATCCCTGGTATGGAGGGTATGTTGTCATTGCACTGAAGCCATGTCAGAGTAACTATACAGATATGAGTGTGCTCGTATTACATGAGGACCTCATCTTCTGGCATTTTTCTGTTTGGACTATTTACATTGTGTAGTGCCAACATGATGTTCTCTGAATTTAGGTTTCAGTTTGATATGTAGTAATGTCTAGTGTGGAGACTCTGACTAACAAGGGCACTATAGGGGAAGCAAAGGCTTTAAATAGTAAGAGGAACCCTGGTATTAGAGGTATAAATCATCCCTGATGAAAAAGGAAGTCATACACCATCTCATCTGAGGCTGGCACATACTGGATCCCTTTAGAATGACACCAACTAAATAGCCAATTATTTTGTCTTGGTTTCTAGGCAGCATTCTTGGAGAAGGCAAAAGACTATTCAAAACCAGTGTCTCTCCTGCCTCTAACACATGCATAGTAAGCTCTGTCTTGTTTTTCTTCATGTCCCTCTAGGTAGAGTTTCTCAAGGTCATTCACTCCCACATGGGCCACCACTAAGTCATAGTCATACATATCTGGTATAAGTGACATCAGTGTATTTGTGACATCATGGATCGTGGCACCAAACTAGCAGTTACAGTCATCCTGCTCTTGTTGAGTCTGGTGATAGTGGAGTCTGTTGTCTAACTATAGAATATTTCCCTGTGTGTCAGCAGACTTAGTGGGCCTTATAGGATCAAGCCTGCATTCCTGGTGACTCTTGGGTGATCTATGTGGAGAAGGAGTAGGTGTTGCCTTGTGTGCTGAAGGCTAATATTTCAAGACTAGAAGGCATTGTCAATTTTTTCTTTACAGCCTCAACATAAGTTATAGGTTTAGTGGTGTGCTGTGACTAATGTGGTGTTATAGATATATGATGCTTACTGATTGTGAGATGATACAAGAGCTTTGTCTCCATGTTTCTTAAATGTTTACATCTCTTGCAGGTTGTACTAGCAATTAGTAGAAGCAGTCATTAGTCTGTAAGTGTAACACAGTTGCTAAACTGCCTTATTACACCTAATGTAATCAGACTGGCCACAGATGGGGGTGAAGACAGACTGTTGAACCATGTTGACTGAAAGTGGAGGCCAAGGGCTGGTCATAGTACTGAGTGTTGGGGGGGGGGACTACTACAGAAAACTCAGAAGATTTATTTCAGAAGTATTTAGGATGTCACTGAAGTTAGCTTAAATGGTGACTAATCTAGCAGTGCTTAGTGAAAAGACAAACAGGTTTGCCAAGAATGATAAATAGAGGGGACTCACTTACTGGTTACTACCTGGCTACTACTAGTGCTGGCCTCACTGCAGCTACACTCAGCTAGGAATCAATCTCCCCTTGCTCTGTCTTTCACCAAAAGCAAAACAGTAGGGCTATTCTCAACTGGTTCTTGAGAATCAGGTGACAGGCTCTTGAGTAATCAGCAGTTTCATCCAAAATGTTGTACGAGTCTGTAGTCTTGTAGCTTCCTCCACATGAATGTCCTCCTGAATAACATGTACAGTATCTCACTGTAAGAGCCCTTAGCTGCAGAATGGTCCAAAACCAGACCAGTCAGAGAAACCTCATACACGTGGTCCAATCAGAGACATTCCAGAATAAATACTCCCATGCTCCTTGTCTCACCTGGAGCAAAACAGTATCACTGATCCCCAACTGCCTCCTAAAAGCAGTGTTCAGGCTTTGCAGTGATTGGTAGTCTCTAGGAAGGCACTAAAATTATGTTTCTGTGCTCATTCTCTCACCAGGAAGAAGCATTAACCTCAAGCTGATTCCTGAGAAGTGGTTTGTACTTTACCAATGATTAGTAGTCTTGCCAAGATGTTTGTATTTTAAGAGTAGGGTGGAAAAATGGATTAATACTCTAGGTTTTGCAGTGTGCACCAAACAGGGAAGTTCAACTTAGTTTGAACTTTTAGTGCTCACTGGTGTAAGCAGACAAGATGAGACCAGGAGGAGCTTCCAAATTCAAATGTATAGAAGGGGTGTGCAACTCAAAAGTCAGTGGATTTAATAGCAGAGCATAGAAAGGGTGTGTCAGTGCCAGTTCCAAAAGCTTAAAATGTTTTCTTATGTTTAATGATAAATGCTGCTTCTCACATGCATGGATCTGATTTAGCTCTAGCCTAGCTGTGGAGCTTAAATCTTATACTTCAGTGTCCTTAAAATAATATACATGTTGCACTGCTATTCACCAACGTCTTTCTCTACTTCTTCACCTGCTCCAGATGTTTTCTTTATCTCTGTGGATCACATACTTAATCATCCTAGAAAATCTTGTGAAGTTTCTTGTGGTCATGTTGGACAAAGAACTCTGGTTTTCAAGACTAACCTCAATATTAAGTCCAGTATTAAAAAACAAAATCAGAGACTTGGCATACTATACAGGAACGGTTTCATGATTATACCAGGACAGTGACAGCACACAAGTTTCTAGTTATCAGTTTCGTTTATACGTCTCATATACTAACAAATATTCTAACTTCCACCACTTATTTAAACTTGAGTAGGATTGAGCTCTACTCCTATAACATACTGTTGCATTTCCATTGCTGTCACACTAGATAAGATGACCTAATTATCTGAAAAAATCACTCAGCAAACAATAGCCAGGGATACTGATTTAAGGTTAATAACAATAAATCAATGAAGACAACACTATATTAAAGGAAACTGACATTTTCAGAAACGTTACTTACAAGAAGAAATGCAAGTTATAGTGAATAGATATTATTGCTTAAACTGAAAAATTCACAAAATGTGTTTTCCAATATTTTTCCAATATTCAGCCAGATTTCAGACCTCTAACTTTTATGGCATTTTCCTAAAAATAAATACAGTATCATTGGCAATGATCCCATTGACAAATACTTTGCAAATGACTGAAAATGACTGAAAACTGTTAACCAAAACTGCAATAACAGTCTTTTCTTTTTTTTCATGAGTGACAGGTCCACACACATCCCTTGAAGGGGACTTCACCTTGCTTTGTGAACTTAATATAATCAAATACAAGTTTATTGTACCTTGGGGTAACTACAAATCCTGACTTTAACAACCATTTTCAAATAGAGTGCATTTTGCCTAAATATATCTTCAAGAATGTTGTATCCATGCTTCTCTTTTTTACTCAAATGATTTTTATTTTGATGAAATAACACAATAATTTAATGCATTCATAACATTCAATAACTATTTACAGTATTTACATTCAGCCTGACAAAAAGGATTCAGATAAAAACATATGTAACTAAATAATAACTCAATATATAAACTATGATAGGAAGAGTTTGGTTCCATCTGTAGGGTATCAATCAAATTCAAAACTTTCCTCCAATGACTGTTTACCAATGGCTTAAGAAGAGTTCTTAGCTCTTTAGTTCTTTTCTCCATTAGTATGCATTTCTTCTGTATCAGTGCTTCTGATATGATACCATTATAGGCTTTTATACTGCAAAAATAGGCAAGTGCTAAGATGCTAACTTTGCATATGTCTAGTCATTGCCTTATCACTTCAGCTCATTTATTTAATCTGGATTTTACTTTTGATGATTATAGCTTTATCCATTCATTTTATTTTCATTCTTTGCCTGCTTTGTGGGCTTTTAGGCATCACTACGACATAGTTTGTATTGTTACATTTTGTTTCTTTCCCCCAGTTTTATCTAGTGTGCAGCTTCTTATTAACAATTTGCTGTATTTTATTTATATTTATTTATTTTTATTTAATTTTATTGCAGTGGTAGTTAGTAGCAAACTCCATAATAAACTTGAATTTAGAATTCACCTTTTTAGAATTTGTTAAACCATCTACCGATACAATCTAGCATTTCCACGTTGTTAACAGTGAAATTAACTCTTTATTAACTCGCCACAGTAGTCAGGAAATCCTTCTACATGGCACACCTCATCACAAAAGGTTTCTCATCCAGAAAAAAAGAGGTCATTGTTCCCCTCTACTCATCACTCATTAGACCCATTATAGAGTACAATGCCCCTTTTGGTATGTACCTCACAAGACATCTACAACAACTGGAAAGGCCGCAAAAATACCTCACAAAGAGGATTACCGGCCTCAAACAGATGCCCTACGCAGACCGTCTCAAAAAACTCCAGCTTTACTCCTTCGCATATCGCCTACTCAGAGGTGATCTCTGCCTAACATACAAAGCTATGTCAAACCCAGAGCTGTTGGACATGCTCCACTTAAAGAAATCCCAATCCCTCCGAGCTACATGCTCTAGGGACCTAAACCTTGTCACCACAATAAACAGAACATGCCGGAGGGATAGATTCCTGTCCCAGAGACTTCCCATACTCTGGAATAAACTACCTATCTATATCAAACAAAGCTCCTCATTAGCACTCTTCAAGAAAAATCTTGGTGATTGGATGGGAAATAGGAAATTCACCCTGGGGATCACCTCTGTGGCTCTGCTTGACAGTGGCACAGGAAAATAATTTTCTTGGGTGACAAAAGCCAGGGTACCTTTTTGGCTGGGCTTATATAGGCCCCAGGGCCAATAGCCTAGTACCTACCTATGAACATATTATCAAATGAAAATGTGCCTCCAAACAAGGCTTCAGAATGACCATCAGATCTGTCTTAGGCAGTAAGTACTGCTATAAATATGAAATTACTTCTCTGAGCTAAATAGTCACACACTTGTTACTTCTTGTCAGCAAATGACTCCTCCTGTTGAAATTCTATTAATTCCTCTAGCCAGTGGTATAGCAAAGGAATTTAGTGCCCTAGGCAACACAATCATTTTGCGCCTAAATAAATGATTGCAACGGGGGTTACTTAATGACAACTTCTAAACTGACAGGCTTAAAAACAAGTGTTTTGACACTTTACAAGCTGTAATTACATGACTGCATTTGAGCTTGCTTACAGCCAGCTTGTAAGCTGTTATTTTTTTTAAGGAAGTTTATCTACATTAAAAAAAGAAAACATTTGGTGCTGCTCTCACAGGGTGGTGCCAACAGCATGTACTTCTTTCACCCCATTCGTGCTGCTCTTATTAACCACTCCCACTCCTCTCGCTGTCACATTCCTTTACCTTAGTACACATTGACCTTTCCTTATATATTTTCCTTTCTGTCTCCCTCATGCTCTTGCTATTTTCAGACCACACTGTAATTCCAATGTTCTGCTCGCCTAACCTTTCTCTTTCATTGTTTCCTGTTATACTCCATAGCTCCTACACTCATATTCATTTATTCCTCTTTTTGGTCTTTGCATAAAGTCTGTAGTGTGTTATATTAGGTGGCCTGAGGTTCTTCTGCCTTGCTTTTGGTATATCCTATCTCCTATAAGTATGAGTTACACTGCATTTATACTTACCATTTACTCTAATATGCATCTAGTACCTCCACTCCACTGTCACAGTAATAATATGCATATTTACATTTTGTTTATATTTGCCAAATACTACAGCAGACACCCAGTCGTCTGTTTCTACATTTGAAATGCATTACGTATACTAATGTATTGAACTTATATCAGTAATTAACATACATTAAGCATGTACTATGTTACTATTATGTTTTCCTAGATCATATACACATAATGATGTTTAAAAAAGCATAATTGACAAAGTTAGTATTGTGCATAAGAATTCCTGTTTTTTTCCTTGTTTACTATTGATATGTCCCCCTTTTTAATTCACTGTCATATTTCCTGAATATTTTTATGTACACTTATTTATGTATGTGTGTAAACAATTATATTATAATGCCATTTTGATCTCGCTCATGCCTTCTAAAGGCTGATATGCTCGTCTAAGTTACTGCTGTGAGCAGGAGGTGAGAAAAATTACAATCAATAGAACTTCAAAGTTTGCACAAATAATATGAAAGTGTAGAAAAAACTGTTGAAAGAAGCCAGTCTTGGCCAATATATAACATAAATATTTTTTCATACAGATTATAGCTTTCAGAAATGTTCAGAATTTGTAAAATGTCTGTATAGGATGTGAAGTCTATATATTTTATGCAGTTGTTTTTCCACTGTACACCAAATTCTGATTTATACTAAATTTGCAATGATCTGATACAGTAAGCCGCTTCATATGAACTCATTAATTTATGCTTCTGACTGGGACTACATTGTATACAGTGAGTGAAATTCAAGGGTTCTCACATTATTTCTGAGAAATCTATAATGTGGATGTAGTTTGTTTACTTCATTATGTGATTCTTTGTAATATGCAAAATGTATGTTACAGTGTTTTGTTAACCTTCGGAAAGATTGTAGACTATTTCAAGTTTATTTCTTGTCTCGTCATGTTGCATGTCTTGATCTTGTGGTAAACTGAACATATATTTAGCGCTTTCAAGTATCTGTTTTGAAGAAATATGACTAGGAATGAAATATGAAACCAATAAGCCTTGTCATGTGTCATAACATGCTATGCGCATTGACTGATGTGGTTTCAGCAGAAATTGATATAGAACTCATTTGAGACTTGCCATATGACACATTGACATTTGTGTGAAAAGCCTTAGAAGTGCTTAGTTGGTCTATTTAATGGCACCATATGATTTTGCTAATGATGCTCAGATTACAAAATAAAGATCTACTAATTTTTTATATAAAAATGTCATTTTATATTTTGTACCATTTACGTATGAAACCTGATAATAAACAGGAATGTGAAAGGACTGTATGCAACACATGTAAATCACTAGCAGAAACTGTAAGAAACAAGATTAAAAATACTTCCATCTGTTAAAAATCAACATGGTGTCACATCCACATGTGCCAAAGACAATATGCCAAGTAGAAGGCCTGTGGAGAGCTTGCGCATATCCTACTATGCATGCCAAAGGCATGGTTGCAGATGAGGTGCTCTAAACAAATGGCCAAGATAAAAGTACAATGGCAGGTAATTCAGAAATGTCAAACTTTATTAGAGTATGTTTGAATAAATCAGTGTTAGCTTAAATCTTTGGTGGTTTAAAAACTGTTTTAAAAAAAATGTCAGCACATCCTAGTTTTCATTCTAGTAAAGTAATAATATTGATAAAAGAAACTATATGTGCTCCTGTGGTAAATGTGCATTCCAAATTCAAAGCTGTATTACAGAATGCACAAATAATTTAGCCTGCATACATAAAAGGCAGGTGTTAACTGGTGATGTGGTTTGAAGGAATGGTATGCCGCTAATTAATAAGTTATAAGGCATTGATTATATTTGTGCAATTGGCCTGCACTGGTGACACACTAGGACAAGGCTCTGACTATGGGTCAGGTGACTTGTACTTGAAGATTGACTAAGGCACTTGATGGTACAGGCAGACAGGATGGGCATTCCTGTCCTGGGAGAAGAGGGAGGTATGCAGGTTCAGTGCTCTCTCATGTGGTCTGAATTCTCCTGGTATAAACTGAGTAAACCATCATGTGGTGGTGCCTCAGTCTGGGCAGGACATTTTGCTAATGTCATCCCCTTGCAGAAGTGAAATGAAGTTCAGCACAGATATCAGCTGCCTAACCCACCCTCAAGGTGCTATTGGTTGGGCACTGGGAATGAGAAAAAAATCAAAGCCACTCCCTTGGCAACATTGGGACACTGTATTATGATGCCTCAGTATCTCTTCTACCCTGAGCATGGTCAAAATAAGTCTAGCAAAGGGTGGAAGGGTTCCACAGAACCAGTGATTAGAGAGGCAATAAGTGTATCTGATGATCAGCTGTGCCAATGAATGAATGAATGAATGAATAAATATTAAATAAATAAATGTGTAGAAAGGAACAGTCAGGAAAATCATTATATGCTACAACTCTGACATTAATAAGTTATAATACATTATTTGGCATCAATTAAACTTCCAGTGGTAGAATCAGAAAAAGAAGCAAATGTCAACATTTTTGCCAAATATTTTCAGCATGATTTGCATAGGCCTCCATATTCTGACTTAAGGCAATATCAGTAACAAATTTGTTTTTACAGTGGAATCCATGAGTCTCTGACCATGAATACAAAATGAGAAGGCTGTTTCTATGTCTCTAGACCCCCTAGACATTAGGCCCAGCTAGTCCTTGTGAATCTTTTCAGAATTATCTCCAACTTTCTTGCCCAATATCCTTATGGACCTCCAACAATGGCACTCTCCTTATCTGAGTTTATAACCAAAGAAATGTGCTTTCCAAGAACTTTGGCCAGCATTATTGGATGTACCAGAGCTTGTCTAACAAACTGCTTTGTCCTACTGACTCACAAACTATCTATAGATCTGGGTCCTCAGTCATTCATGATTATCTGTAGTCATCTTTTTCACTACTGCCTCTCATGCCCTTTCCACAACTCTATCATGTCCCTTTCTCCCTGGTTCAAATTCTGATGTGGCATCCTTGGAATAATTCCCTTCTGTACTCAGTTCCTGCTGTTCTCACTTGTTCTAACCTATTGTATATCTGCTTCTCCACTGCACTTCGTGAATTGCTTACTCATGTCTTTATTGGGTGTAGTCTGTCCCCCTTCCTTCTTATTTTCCCTTCTTTATCATTGATGATTTAAATTGATCTGATTGTAATACCTTTTTCTGTTCTATGTGACCTCTATAAATTTCCTCTTTCCATCTCACAATTGTTGTCATGTTGTTGCCTTGGGGTCCCCCTGTACATTCCTTATAAAGCTTGCATCCACCAGTTAGTCCTAGAACTCCTGAACCCATCAAACAACTTCCAGTGTGGCTGGCTATTACATACCATGTCAATGTCCCTGTCTCTTTTTAAGAATCACTCACAAAAGAAGATTCAACCACTTATTCCAGAAGGACTTAGTTAATCCTGTGCCACTTTCACATTTGAACCATTAAACTATAATGCTTTCATATTTTGCTTTAATTTAGAAACCCTTCTAACATTTAAAGTAGTATAACACATTACATGATAGAATCTGTATTAATGTCATCACAATGGATTCTCCTGAGTCATACATCTAACTATTGTAACATCCTCATGCTGACTCGAATTTCTCTATCCATACAGCTCTTAAGGTCACCTCATCCTACTTTCTCTGGAATACCTGTAAATCTTGATTGCTCTTCTTGGAACAGTTCTTGAAGTAATACATTTTCCTCTTCTGGAGACTGGCTACTGCTTATCTCTTCCAATGCTTGCTGTTTCTCTCTCTACATGTTCTTTACTGTCCATCTTCACTTATTTTTAAATATTCCAGTTCATTTATGGTTCTGTTTTTTTTTTGTTGGATGGGCATTCTTGTTTTTAAGATGCTCATCTCCTTGAAAACCCTTACAGAATCTACAAAATGTTATCATTCAGTCCTTTCATATCCTTAGTTATTTACATCTTTATTTACATTTTGATGACTAGGTTAGTCCCACAAGACCAAGGGCCTCTCTTCACAGACCTGAGGTAACATTCATACAGACTAGGGTAAATTTGGCCAGGGCATTGCGGCATTCCCCCTATTCTTTTTAGTAGGAGGAAGTACTGGAACATGCAGTAGAGTGGTTGCAGAATGCAAAGTTGCAGGGATATGACTTTAACTTCAGAAAATTATGTTTAAGTTACTACTTTTGGCATGAAATGAGTTAGATAATGAAAAAGGCCGTGGAGGGTGTTATTTTACAGCACTGTCATGACTTAATATGACTCTGGTTGGGTTCCTGGTTTCCAGGTTACTTGTGCTGATACTACATCATTGAGCACTGCTGTAAGACTTTCTTGTTCTTATACTACTGGTTAAAATGGGGCAACAATAACTGCCCTAGGATCCTCTTTACCTGTAATAACAATTACACTCCCATCCATTGGTCAAGATTCCTCTTGAACAAGGCCAGAGAGGTGCTCTGCCTCACATGTACCAGGATTTTGTTCCACAGCATAGGGAGTCTCTGGGTGATGAATCTGTCCCTCCAGCACGTTCTATTTATAACCGTGTCAAGGTTTAAGTCTCCCACCCTTGTGGTTCTGAGGGATCTAGATTTTTTGAGGTGAAGCATATTCATCAAATCTGGGTTTGACATGGCCTTATATGTCAGGCACAGGTCACCTCTGAGCAAGCAGTATGAGACTGAATAGAGCTGGAGTTCTTTCAGTCGGGCAGCATCAGACATATTTTTGAGACCCTTTATCCTTTTGGTGAGGAACTTTTGGGGCCTTTCAAGCTGCAGCAGGTGTCTGGTCAGCTACATTCGACGGGGCATTGTACTCAATCATAGGTCTAATGAGTGATGAGTACAGGGGACGATGACCTCCCTTGATCTAGATGTGAATCCCTTCATGATCAGGTGGGCGATATAGAAGGTTTTCCTAACTACTTTAGCAACATGAGTGTCAATCGAAAGGCTACTGTCAACCTGGGTCCCCAGATCCCTGATGACTTTTCTGTGCTCAGTGGATTGCCACCTATATGGTAGCTAGGGGTAACCTTGTTTTCCCGAAGGGTATGACTATGCATTTTTGGCGTTTAACTTCAGGCCATGGCTCTGGCACCAGTTATCCGTTTCTGTGAGGCCCTTCTGGAGGATATCTGTGTCAGATGTGTTTTCGACTATGGCACCCAGTTTGCAGTCATCTGCAAACTTTGTCAGCCATAACCCTCCTGTGTTTGCTTGTACTTCAGAAAAGTAGATGCCGAACAAGAGCGGACCCAGGACTGAGCCCTGTGGGACACCACTTGTGACAGGCTTTGAGTCTGACATGGCTCCAGCAACTCTGACCCTGTGGGTTCTGTCACTTAGCCAGTTTGCAACCCATCTTGTGATGTATGGGTTTACATTCAAGCTTATGAGTTTTTCGATGATACCTGAGTGGGGTATTGTGTCGAAGGCCTTTGCCAGGTCGAGGTAGGCTGTATGGACTGCCTTTCCCTCATCAATGGCCTTGGTGACTGTCTCGAAAAAGTCAACCAAGTTTAAGAGGCAGGATCTGCCTTTGACAAAGCCAAACTGGGTTGGATCCAAAGTCTGCAAGTTCCCTATGTCTTTATTTATGAGTTCCATTATGATCCTCTCCATGGCTTTGCAGATAAGGCTTGTCAAGCTAATGGGGGTAATTTCCAGGGTCTGTGGAGGCACCGCCCTTATGAAGTGGGACCACAGTCGCCGTGCGCCACTCCTTGGAATGATCCTGAGGTGAGGCTAAGATTAAACAGCTGTCCTAACTGTGGGTTTAATTCCTCATTGAGTTCATGAAGCACACAGCCGGGGACACCATCCGGTCCCATGGATGCTGTGTTTTGCCTTAGTGAGGGCAGTTCTCACCTGGGCGTTTGAGATGTTTGGGGGCTACAATCCTCTGGAATAGATATCTCTCCTTTTGGGGGGGGGGAGAAGTTTGCACTGAACCTGTCAGCCAGTATGTTGGCAATGTGTGTAGGTTCAGTAATTTTCACATCATTTTGAACTAATTCTGAGCATATCTGGGAGTTTCCTCCTAGGTTTCTAACATAGCTAAAGAAGGCCTTATGATTCTCTTTAGAGTCCTTGGCGATTTTTCTCTCAAAATTTGCTTTGGATGATTTTATGAGAGCTCTTAGTTTTTTACTTATAATGATCAAAGGTGTCTTACCTTTCAGGGATTTTGCTCTATCTTGTAGTAGCTTCCTCCTTTTGTTGTAGAGCTTGTTTATGGCTGGGGTCCACCAGACTGGACGCTTGCCTTTGGTACAGAGAGTCTTAGTTTTGTTTGGGATTGCCTGATCCATACAGTCCTGTAGGTGCTGGTAGAAGGCATTTGTAAGTGATTCAGCGGTTTGAGTAATGTTTACCACTGGCTCAGGGGCCTTAAAGGAGACCACACTAGTTTTTAGAAGTGTGAAATCAGCTTTTGAGAAGTTTTTCACTGTGGTCTTTTTGTTTCAGGTGGGCGGGATGAGGACCTCCAGCGAGATTAGTTTATGATCTGATCTCACCAGTGAGGGGTATACTTCGGTGTTGAACATTTTGATCCCATGTTCGTGATGATGAGATCAAGTATGTTTTCTCCTCTTGTGGGGATGGTGACTAGTTGTTCCATGGCATTTGAGTTTATGAACTCCAGGAATCTTTGGGTTAGAGTGTTCGGGCTTGAGTAGTGTTCCCAGTCTATATTAGGGTAGTTGAAGTCACCTAGTATGATGGTGTTTGGAGATACATTTATCCCCTCCAATGTTTTCAGGAAGGCCATGTGAGGTTCCTGAGTTTGAGAGGGTGGCCTGTAACATGCTATAAATTGCAGAGCAGTCTTGCCTATGGTTAATTGCACCTGGATGGTCTCCGATGCATTGTCGTTGCCACCAACCTTGAGGTGTGGGTGTCCTTTATGAATATGGACACCCTCCTTTCTTGGTGTTGTCCGGATTTTGGGGCCGGAACGCATGATATGAGGTGAAACCTGTTAGTGTTGGGGTGCTCTCAGGAGCCTTGAACCAGGTTTCTGTCACAGCACAGACATCGATGTTCTCCATATTGAGAAGGGCCTTGAGTGCGTGCATCTTGAGATTGAGACTTCTGGCATTGAGCAGCATTACCATAGTTTTTTCCTTTTGGTGTTCTAGGGTGGTAGGTTTAGAATTTGAGCCTTGCCTAAAAAAGGCACTATGGGGGTGGCAAGAGCCTTTGCCAATATCCGGAAGCCCAGGGGTGACAGGTGCAAGCCGTCCCTTGCAAAGCAGTGTGGCTTGTCCAGCATGTCATCCCAGGCAGACAGACATTGGATCCCCTTTGAATGACACCAGAATTTAAGCCAATTATTAAAGCTGATCATCTTATCACTGTATTGTGGCATCATTCTAGGTGAAGGTAGGATACTGCTCAAGGTCAGGGTCATACCTGCCTGGGCTACATAATCAGAGAGCTCCTCAATGTCCCTTTTCATGTAGTCCAAGGAGGTACGTCTCAGGTCGTTGACACCAGCGTGGACAATGACTGAGTCGTACTTGTACCTGCTGTTGAGAGACCTGAGTGCTTGCGTTATGTGGCGGATTCTAGCGCCCGACAGGCAGCTTACTGTGACCTTCTCTTTACTCAGTCTGGTGAGCGGGACGTCAGTGTGTCTGACTATGGAATCACCAATGACAAGTGTGTCTGGCATTTTGTTTGGTCTTAAGGGCTGTGACTGTATGACACTCTGACTGTGTGGTTTACATCTTTATTTACATTTTGATGGCTAGGTTAGTCCCACAAGACCAAGGGCCTCTCTTCACAGACCTGAGGTAACATTCATACAGACTAGGGTAAATTTGGCCAGGGCATTGCGGAATTCCCCCTATTCTTTTTAGTAGGAGGAAGTACTGGAACATGCAGTAGAGTGGTTGCAGAATGCAAAGTTGCAGGGATATGACTTTAACTTCAGAAAATTATGTTTAAGTTACTACTTTTGGCATGAAATGGATTTCCAGAAGCACCCTTTGAACAAATGATGTGCAAGAAACAAGCCAGAGGCTTCTGTTGTGGTATCTTGGAGTTAGATAATGAAAAGGTCGCTCCAGGAGGCCGTGAGGGTGTTATTTTACAGCACTGTCATGACTTAATATGACTCTGGTTGGGTTCCTGGTTTCCAGGTTACTTGTGCTGATACTACATCACTGAGCACTGCTGTAAGACTTTCCCCCCTTGTTCTTATACTACTGTGGTTAAAATGGGGCAACAATAACTGCCCTAGGATCCTCTTTACCTGTAATAACAATTACACTGAAAAAAAGATGTGACGGTTGACAGGAACAAAAATGTTATTATTCCCTTATCTGGGCATTTATTCATGTAGGAAAACAAAAGATTGTTTGAAGTGCTGGAATTGCTGTAAAGTTCTTACAACAGATTTAAAAAGATGTTGCCAGCCATGGGCTATTTAAGCAATAACCGACGATGTGGTGTGGTATATTGAAGATTTACCCACTGTTGGCGTGGTTTGATAATGAGGGCAAGGTCCAAGTGATTAAATAAAGCCAACCATGAGTAAATTTCAATATACCACAACCACAGAGTCAGTTATTGCTATTATACAATGGCATTATTTAAGAAAAAAAATACTTACTTTTCTTAAATAATGCTTTTGTATAATGGCACCGTACTGTCCTTCCACGGCTGATGGTATCTTGCTTCCTTGTTCTGATGTACTGTGCATGCGTATGGGACTTGCACTCCCACATACTCAGTACATCAATGGTTTCAAAAGGGAGCAACAGAGAAAAGAAAGTCTTCGTTGCTCTGTTTTCTTTTTTTTTTTTTATTAAAAAAAGTTTGGGCTACTTTAGGGGTAGGAGAAAGACAGAATGGAGGAAATGCCAAGAAAATCAGGTACGTGTCTTTAGTTTTAAATAACGTACCTGATTTTCTTTGCATTTCCTTTATGCTGCCTCTCTGGTATGTCTGGAGTCTGGACTTTACTTTTTTTTTTTAGTTTTTAGAAGTTAGTGTTGTCGCCTCACAGCAAGAGGTTCTCTCATTCAATCTCTGCTGGAGCGCCTTCTGTATGGAGTTTGCATGTCCTCCTAGTGGTTGTGTGACATTTAAAGACATGCAGGTAGGTGCGTGAATGGGTGTGCCTTCTTTGAAGGTTGGGCATCAGGCTGGCAAGTCGGCACTGTAAAAATCCACTGCCAATCATTTAGCAGACAAGAGTTCCGCTGTGTCGACTCCTAACCGGGAAAGCTGTAAGAATTGAAAAAAAAAGTTATAGAATATACGAATGGAAAGAAGTCTGGGTGACCAGACCTTTTTCTGTTGGTGTATTCTGGGATTTACAATGGGCACACTGGTTGGGCTGGCCAATCAGTGTGCACGTTTTGGAATATTAATCCCAGTCATTGTATAATTATGACTTTACCATTTTGCATGTGAATTTTAAATGTAAACTGACTGTGCAGTTTAGCTCCACAGACATTGATGAACCACAAATTAGGGCATATTTTTTACTATAATGGGATAAAGTTTTTGATATAAAAAAATGATGCATAGGGATTGTGGAATGGTGCTTGGAGGTATGAGTTGTGTTATCCACAAAAAATGGTAAAATACAGAATATTCCTAATGTTGCTCATATCAGTACTTAGAGGCCTTATGTATTTTATAAAAATCAGCCCCAAACTTTTTTTTTCCTGTGGATCATCCTCTCATTTATTACATGCTTACAATAAACAGAAATGTGGATAATGTGGGGCACTAGGCCATTCTACAGCTAACTGCACATACATGTCAAAAATGCTAAGCTGTGTGTTATTTCCGGTTTGACAGTCATGTGTTATAGGCTTTAGAAAATGTATC
Source organism: Protopterus annectens (assembly GCF_019279795.1). NCBI lineage: Eukaryota > Metazoa > Chordata > Ceratodontiformes > Protopteridae > Protopterus > Protopterus annectens. Next base: position 384,182,069 of record NC_056729.1, read on the forward strand.
TAGGCAGGCTGAGAAAAATAATGTAGTTTTACCAGATAAAAATGCACCAGAGCATCCTGATTTTCCAAATGTATCTTCACTATCACTTGTACCTAATATTCCATTACATAGTAAAACTATTTCTGAAGATAATACAAAGGTTCCATTGATAGTTTGGCTAAAGATAATCACAGGATCACAGGAGATTACTAGGCTATCGAACCAGAGGTCATTTCAAGCCTAGCCATTTCATCTCAATGTAATACCATAGAAATGTTAGTTAATACCCAAGATTGCATTTAGTAATGACTGCCCATGTCCAGGAGGGTTGTGGCCTCTACCCCTGGTAAGAATTTACAGTGCTCCGTCCACTCATCTATGTTCCTTTTGAACAGTATCATTGAGGTCCTCTGTTTCACATGACTAGGCATGACGCTGTGAGATAAATCTGTCCCTCCAGCATGCCCTATTTAACATGCAGGCCATATTCAGGTCCCTGGAATGGGTGGTGCTAGTCCCATTTGATTTACAGATATGCAACAAGTTCATTAAGTTTGGGTCCCAGATTTCTCTGTAAGCCAGGCACATGTCTCCCCTAAGAAGTCTATACGATACAGAGTAAAGTGACAGAGACCTTAGTCAGTCTGTGTACAGCACATGCTGGTGTCCCTAGATCTTCTTTGTTAGAAACCTCTGAGGTGTCTCCAATTGCTCCAGGTGCTTTGTATGGTATACACCGAATGTGGCATTGTACTCAATTATGGGCCAGATAAGTGTTGAGTATAGAGGCGTTATAACCTCTTTTGCTCTCAAGGTGATGCCTTTACTAATCAAGTGTGCTACATAAGTGTGTTACATAAAAACTTCCTTACTACAGTAGACACATGATAGCCAAAGTTAAGGTCACGATCATCTTGTGATCCCAAGTCCCTTACCACTTCATTGGTACTTAGGGTATTGTTTTTGATTTGATAGTATGAGGGGACATTGTTTGTGCTGAAGGGAATGATGATGCATTTCTTTGCATTCATTTTGAGGCTGTGACTAAGACCCAGTTGTTGATCTGCATAAGTCCCTCCTGGAGTATACTGACATAATTTGGGGATTCAATAATTGCACCCCAGTTTGCAGTTGTCTGCAAGCTTGGTCAGCCACAACCCTTTAGTTTTGACCTGCTCTTCGCAGAAGTATATACCAAACAGTAGGGGGGACTAGCACTGACCCCTGTGGCACCCCGCTGGTAATAGGTCTGCTAGTTGATGTGGAGTCGCCCACTTCATTAGTGTGTGTCCAGTTTGTGAGCCAGTTAGCAGCCCATCTTACAATGAAGGGGTTTACATGTAGTTTGCTAAATTTATCAGTAATGCCTGAGTGTGGGATTGTGGAAAAAGCCTTTGCCAAGTCAAGGTATGCTGTGTGCACAGATTTGCCCTTATCAATGGCCCTAGTCACATTTTTGAAAACAATCCACCAGATTTAAGAGGCAGGATCTGCCCCTGTCCTTGATGAAGCCAAATTGGGTAGGATCCAGGGTTTGGAGGTCACCTATGTCTTTATTTATGAGGTACATAATGATACATTCCATGACTTTACAGATGAGGCTGATCAGACTTGTAGGTCTATAATTCTCCTTGTCTGTTGCTAGGCCACCTTTGTGGAGAGGAATAACTGTTGCTCTTCTCCATTCCACAGGAACAAAGCCTGTGGTTACACTATGATTGAAAATGGTACTTGATGGTGATAATAGTTCATGTTTCAGCCTGATTAGAAGACAGCCTGGGATGCCGTCTGGTCCCCAGAGGCTGTGTTTTTTGCCTTGGACAAGGCTTTGATGACCTGTTCTTCAGATATCTAGGATGGGGGGTGGGGTAGGGCAAGGATTTTGATAGGGTTGGAGGGGATAAGGGAGTGAAATTTTCACCAAACCTATCCACTAGCGGGTTTCATATCTCTGTGGGGACAGTGTGTATGATACTGTTACTTATTCAGCACATGCTTGGGTCCTACCTTTTAGGATATGTATGTAGCTGTAAAAGGCCTTATGGTTATCCTTGGCTGTGCTAGCTATGTTTTTCTCAAAGAAGCCCCTAGAGGATTTGACAAGTTATCTAATTTGCCTGTTCAGGCTGAGGGGGGTGTGTTTCCATTCTTGGGGTCTCGCCTTTGTTTTCATAGACAGAAACTTTTTGCGTTTATTGTAAAGTTTGTTGATGCTGAATGTCCACCATGGAGGGTTGTTTTTACTTGAAGCTCTGGCTTTGATTCTTTCTGGTACAGCTGAGTTTATACACTTATGCAGATTATTGTACAAGGCTTTAGTGTAACATTCGGTGTAGTTACCACTTCCAGCTGGAGGTGGGGCTCAGAATGCATTTATACCTTCACCTAGAAGGGTATAGTTCACATTGGAAAAGTTTTTTAGTCTGATTTGACCGTTTGTAATTTCTGATGGTAGTGTCAGCTCAAAGGTGACTGATTTATGTACATATCTAACTAATGAGGGTCCGACAGTTGCAGTAGTGCAGCTGTTTGACATGTTAGTGAGGACTAGATCTAGTATCTTTGTTCTTCTTGTTGGGGTATGAACAATTTGTTCCAGGGAATTTGAGTTAACAAAGTCAAGGAACTTGTGCGCTAGTGGGTTAGGGCTAGTGTAGGTTTCTCAGTTCATTGTGGGATAATTGAAATCCCCCATAACCAGAGTGTTTGGTAATATTTGGATTGTCTCCAGTTTGGTCACGTACACTTTATGCATGTCATGACCCACAGAGGGGGATCTATAATTGGCTATGACTTGAATGGTGGTCTTACCCACTGTAACCTGAACTTGGAGTAACTCCATGGAGTTGTCCAGTCTAACTAGATGGGACGTGAATTTATCTCTAATATAGATGGAAACACGCCTCCTTTGTTTCTCTTGTTCATCTTGCAGTCAAAATGTGTGGAAGGCATTGTAGTCTTGCAAGGCCAAGGTACTTTCTGAGGTCTTGAACCAGGTTTCTGTGACTACACAGACATCAACATCCAGTGATAGAAGTGATTCAAGGGCGTGCAGTTTTTGGTTTAAGCTCCTTGCATTTAGCAGCATGACCCATATTTTGTTTTGATTGGCAGATTTCACATCACTAAGTTTGTTTTTGAGACCTTGCCTAAAAAGGGCATCATGGGGGAGGCAAAAGCTTTTGCCAGCACCCATAAGCCTAGAGAAGCCAGGTGCAAACTAGCTCTGGCAAAGCAGGGAGATTTGTCAACCATGGGTTCCCAGGGTGACAGCAGCTGGATCTCTTTGAATGACACCAAAAACTAAGCCAATTGTTGAAATCAATCATTTTTTGTTTATGCTGTGGCATCATTCTAGGCGAGGGTAATATGCTACTCAAGGCTAGGGACATACATGCCTGGGACATGTACTCAGAAAGCTCAATCATATCTCTCGTCATATAGTCCAGTGAGGTACGTCTCAGGCCATTCACTCTAACATGAACTATGACAGAGTCATAATGGCACATGCTGCTGAGAGACCTAAGTGCACGTATGCTCTGATGAATCCTGGCACCAGACAGGCAGCTGACTGACTTTTCCCTTGTCCAGCCTGGTGAATTGGACATCCATGTATCTCACTTATGAGTCTCCAATGACTAGAACATTTGGTTTTGAGTGTTATGCCTTATGGGCTTGGTAGGTGAGATACTGGTATTGCTATGTCTCATGGGTGCTGTGGGAACTGTGTTAGTTGTAGCAGTCTTGTATTCTAGAGGTCTCTGGTGTCTCAGCAGGTTTTTTGAGAGAACCTCCCCGTATGTTGATTTTTGTATTGGGTGCATACAATGTGTATGAGTAGTTGTTATATGTGCATTTGTAGTGGTGGGTGGGTTGACAGCCTCTTCCATGCTACTGTTTTGAATGTGAGAGAGCATGGATTCAATATTCTTGGTATAGATACAGTACATGTCTCACACTCTGTACTTGAGTGAGTTATTAGTAGAGGGTTGTCACGCATTTCTGGCTGGGCATGGCTGCTCAAATGTGAGCAGTAACGGCAATGAACGGATTATGTTTGGGGAACAAGAATCAGACCTGCGGCGGGTATGGCCAGAAAGAATGAAGACTCCATGCAAGAGTGTGTGTGTGTGTGTGTGTGTGTGTGTGTGTGTGTGTGTGTGTGTGTGTGTGTGTGTGTGGGTGTGTATATCAGAGAGAGAGAGAGATGAGTTAAAACATTGTTTTGTAGAACTTTATGAAATAAATGAATACATGACCCTTATTTAAGGTTGTAGGATTATCATTTTATTATTTTAGTTGAACTACACACCTATTGTCGCATTTCATCAATTAGAATCTGACAACCTGAAATATGTTTGAGAGCTGAGTCACAACAAACATCTACATATTCTTTTTTCTGACACAGACAGCTGTTCCAAATTGTCCACCTAAAAGCACAAGACATATGGAACATTGCACAGCAATTGCTTTTTCCACCAAGTAGCATTATATGTGGAGTTTATAACTAAATTACCTAAAAGTACAATACAGGTGGAGTTGCTACCTAAATATCCACATATATTGCCCAGAGAATGCTATTTAAAAATGTTAATGTTTTGCAGAAGCACAACCCCATAGGTCTACATGCATATCAGACTGTGTAGGTTGCCAAATTGCACAATGCTCTTCTTGTATAAGTTTTGGTTGTATGACTACTTTTCATGCATGCAGTACATTCCCACAATAAATATGGAGTAAGATGGCATTATACCAGTTATAGAAATTGTGTGTATTTCTATAGAAAATTACTTTACTGTCACTAGAAAGATGATATCCACAAACATTCTTGGATTGTCCATGATAGTATAGCCCATCCAGATTCGTTGTTTGCTTTGCGTAATTCGTTAAGGAAGGAATGGTATTTTTAGCTACAGGATGTTCTTGACGATGCAAGTATAGTTTCCATAAAGGTTATTAAGAACTGTCAATTGGTGATTGAGATATGGCCTCTTTTACATAGGTACCAAATACAACCTTTTTCAGGCATTTCAAAATAATGGTCTCCCAAGCCTCAATATTTTTAGTTTTCATTAGAGGTAGATATATGACTTCTGAAAAAAAATGCAATGTACGTCCAGAACATAAGTTTAATTTCTGTCCTTTCTAAGTCAAAACTGTCCATTGCATTTACTGGGAGTTATGCACATTTATGTAAATGGATATAATTGTTTCTATCTTTGCTGATGGTACACATTAAATAACAATAAATAAATAAATAAATAAATAAGCTATGACATGTTTACCATAATTATATGGTATTAAATTATACATATTGACAGATTGCACTTTTTTTCCTTATGTTTGAAATACTGGATGACCAAAAGGATTTTTTGTAGGCGAATAAAAGTGAGAGAGAAAAGATCAGGAGAAATAGAGAGGTGAGTTTGTTTACAATGAGAGTTTGATGCATGGGTACAAAAGTAATCTTTCAAGTGCTGTAGTATATAGTTTTGTAAAGGTGAGTATGGTAGCTAAGCTAGTCAGCTGCACTAGCAATAGGAATAGAAGAAAATTTATTTTATTTATTTTTATTTTTGTTTGTTGAGGGGAGTCCGGGCGACTCGCGGGAGTCCCATTTTCAAGCGGAGGCGAAAAGAGAAACAGTTAAAAGTAAAATAACACAGACAGTAGTTACATTGGATTACATAGCAATTTAACATTTTAACATAGAAATTACTATTACATATATAGAGATGAAAGAACACATAGTACATCAGTAGAGAACTAGAATTCTTCTGTAGAATAACAGGCATTATTAAATGTAATAATGAGAAGTTCCTGCTGTATAATATAAGTACTACGCTATGAGCATCTTGAGCTTGCTATCATCAAATAAAACTGATGAGTATTTGAATAAGTAACATAGTAAATGGTGAGCAGTTCAAGGGAATGTTGAAAATGAAAATATGTTATCTGTGGACTGGAAAGTAAAAAAAAGATTATAGGAAGGTGATGTCAAATGGGGGAGTGTTATTTGCAGTTTTAGGAAGCGTTAGATTGGAATAAGTGGAAGGGCTTGTTTGCTGACTGTTGGAGTTAGCTGAATATTTCAGTCATGGGAGCTATAAAGTACAGGTAACAATCTTGTTTTAAAACATAGGATCACCTACAGGACGTAAAGTGAATAAAATGGATTTTTACTGCTGCCTCTCAGTTGGTGTGTATTTCTTTACCCCTCCAATTACCTGGTACCACCACCACCACTGCCCATTAGTTTACCACCATTTGAATGAAGGATATCTGAAGAGCAGCCATTACAGAGGCAGCCATGGGGGTGTTTCTGTTTTCAGTCCTGCCTCTGATAGCTGATGTGAGGACCCACGTCACAGTGGGAACACTCCATGCTTTCCCACACATATGCCCCATGATGGCTACTGTCACCAGCTTGGGATTGCCAATCCCAAGTTCCCCAGATGTACAGCCACTGGTTGTGTGCAGCTCACTCTATCTGGACCGCTAACATCCTACCCCTAGGATAAATGAGCTCCCACCCCCTCGTGCCTCTATCTTCCAGACCCCAAGCCACTATTTAATCTCACTCCCTCTGGTGAGTAGTCAGAAGCTTCATCCCTGTTTTAAAGTTAATAAGGTTGCCATTAGGTTTGCTTACCTCTCAACCATAGTAGATCAGTGTTATGCTGTTAAGCAGAATGTACACTTTTTTTTGGCAGTTGTCTTTTTATTGTACTTTTCAGCTTTTCTCTTTAGGTCTCCTAGTCCAGTCAGGCAGCCTCATTAAACAAATGTCAAATAAATAAATAAATATTTGAAATATGCACTTTATGCGCCGTTGGGGACACCTTGGGAAAACCTGGATTCAGCAAGGGAGCTGGGAATCAAAAAAGCTTCGGAAGCACTGCACTAGAGAATGTTTACCACAGCAGAAAAATAACAGTAAGACACAAAAAAATGTTTACAATAGTAGAAAATCAGCAAGGGGACTCTAAAGAATGTTTTAAACAGCTAACAAATCAGTTATAACATTGCTCGGTGGGAAACCAGAAAAAAGCAGAACAGGTTGCTTTGCAACAGTGAAAAACACCAGCAAGTACTTAACAAACAGCGAAAATAGCAAAAATAGCTTTGTAAACAGTGAAAATAGCAATAAAATTCAATTTAACAGGCAGAGTAAGGCAGACAATTGCAGTAATATAGTGTAGATTAGTACACAGTATATAAACACAGTATTAAAGTAGGTGGGTGGCAATAAAAAGTGCAGTAAATAGTATAAATAAGCCAAAAAACAGGCAGCTAATTTTTTTGGGAAGCTCAGAAGTCTAAAGTCATCTGGTATCTCAGCTCAGAGTTGTGGCTGTTAGCCCACTGATAAGGATGGAGAAAAAGAGGATGATATAGGGAATGAAGGGACTATAGAAGAAGATGAGGATTCACAAGATGTTAATACCACTATAGCTAAAAGGGGTGCACAAATGAAAAATAAAGTGAAATGTTAGAAAAATTGCAAAGAGGCAAGAGGTAGTTTATTACTAGTATCCTAAATGTAAATATTACACTCAATGAAAAATTAAGACATTTTATTTTGAGCATCTGTAAACATTTGATATGGTATTATATTTCTCTTGGGTATTTGTCTTTTGAATTTTATATAAAAATATCAGGTTAAAACTTTGTGAGGGTATAATGTTACATGAAACTTTGGTAGCAATTTTTCCACAGGCATAGCCTTTTTAACAAAAAATGGTATTACAGTGGTAGATATTTGTACTGGTGTTCCTAGGAGTTTGCATATATGTACTGTAAAATCTTATATGGGATTCTTTTGTCTTATTATTGCTTATGTTTATGTTGTCTTTCAGCTTTTCCCAGTTAGGGGTTGCCACAGCGGAACTCCTGTCCACTAATGATTGGCAGTAGATTTTCACGAACGCCGAAGTGCCAGCTCGACGTTCAAATTTCAACGAAAGCACGCCCATTTACACATGTCTTTTAAATGCCCACCCAACCGTGGGGAGGACATGCAGACTCCACACAGAAGGCACTCCCCGCACTCCAGCCGAGAATCGAACGGGAGAACCTCTTGCTGTGAGGCAACAACGCTACCGCTGCACCACCACGAAAGTAACTAGTTTAAAATTAAGGGAAGAATTGTTTTATTTCTTTGGCTATATTTCATTTGGTTGATGGACTAAATGGTCGAAACTGATGTGATCAAGACCACATGATTGATAATTAGTTTGTCAATCAACTTAAACACCAGCAAACAAAATAAAGCAAAACAAAGTTTTTTCAGGATAGCAAATCTCCCTACACTCCGCGCATGGGAGGCTATGCTCCCACCCCCTATATATATCAAGTCTGACAGTGCACTACAGGGGAGGAAAGGGCACATTCCCAAATCCCCACTTTACCCCAGTCTCAGTCAAAATGGTCAACTAACTACATTGTCAATCATCTGGTCTTAACCATGTTGGTTTCAACAATTTAGTCCACTGACCAACTGAAGTAGACCACATTCTTTAAAATCTTACCTATCTATCTCCTGTCATTAATTAGTGATTGGAATTGCCATTTTAAGACTCATAAAACAAATTCAGATATTAAAGTGTTATGGAGCTTGTTATCTGGTAGCAATTTTCAGTTAGGTCCTTATATGGGTCCTACATACTACAGATGTAAATTTGCTACATAAATTGATTTTCTAGCATACTCCCTGTCTTCTCATCTATTTAATGTACAGATTTCTGATCATAAAGTCCTTCTTGCTGATATTGCTATAAATGCTAGGATAATATATGTCGGTAAGGGTATTAAAAACTAAATGGTTGGGTTACAGATTCCTCTGAATGCTCGGATTAGCTGAAAAATCTTTTGGATCAAATGTATACCTTGACTGACTTTTGTGATGACTGATTTCAAAGGTGGAATAATTTTAAAAATAAATACAAAAAATGTGTCTGGATCTATATTTATTATATACAAAAATGTTATTTATAAGCAGGCTTGGAATACTTATGAATCATTAATACCTATAATGAAATAAATTCATTTTTATTAAAATAAAGGATTTGGGAATGAAAACAGAGCTGCATTATATAGAGTACAGCCCAGGAAAATTCTCCTTTCTGTTGTAATGCACTGAAGAAGGATATTGATATTATATTAGTAATAATTTCCTCTTAGGGCACTATTGAAAATACAAAAGATGGAATTATGAATGCACTTGAAAAATACATGTTAGATTTATATGTAACAGATCCCACATGTTTTCAGTCATGGGAGTTACCCCGGGTTTCACAGAATGAGAATATGTTTCTTATTAAACTGAACCCAGCAAGTGAGGATGCACAAGCCAGTGCATTTCTTTGTGCTGGTCCCAAGCCTGGATAAATGGAGACCATACCGCTCAACCTGGAAACATCAAAAATTTGGACAAGGCCCATGAAAAATAGGTACAAATCTGTATGTTGATTAACATCAAATTTGCATACATAATTACATAACCCTGCCCCGCCAGTGGAATTGTGGGATACCAACTTTCAAATGCAAACTGAAGAACAGACAACCAAAATATAGCACCAGAGTCCCCCTGCAGCTGGTCTAATGTCCCATTACCTGGCTATTTTACCCCATTTACCGTAAACACTAATGTGTGCATACTGCTTTACTTCTACAATGATTATTTGGATTTTATTTTTACATTTTATAGCACAATGCACAAATACTAATAGACATCTGCTAAACAAATCAATACTGTCTCACAATGAAAGTAGACTTGGCATTAAAACTTCTCTGCCATTGAAACTCACATTCATTGAAACAGCATTGATACCTACACACCACATCCAAAGAAAATGCATCTGACCAGTGGTGGATAAAGATTACTTTTGGGCTGTTTTCAAATCATTGGCCCCCTGCACACAAAACAAGGAACATGCATGTGTTTATTGATATACCTTCCTGACTTTATTAAATTATATTCCTTGTATAATACAGTACACTTGTTAGAGTGAATTTTAAACTTATTGTTTGAATATTTTTCCAGTAGGCAATGAAACAAAATGCATGAACCAATAATGACAAAACTGTCCAATTCAGAACCTGTCCATCATAAAAGTCTACTTCCACACCCACACAATATATATATATATATATATATATATATATATATATATATATATATATATATATATATATATTACACACACACACACACACACACACACATATATATATATATATATATATATATATATATATATATATATATATATATATATATATATATACATATATATAATGACAAGTTGTGTAAGCCATAGCCATCTTGCACAGCTTCTCGCACTTATTTTCAATTTAATTTTGTTTTGGGGGGGTAAGCATTTTGGAAAGTTGTTAGAATAAAATGTGCTACCGCAATGCATTTCACTGCCAAGACTTGATCCCAGGACCCTGTGCACTATAGTCAGAGCAACATACCACTATGCCAAATCAGCAGGTTCCTGAAAGATAGGAAGACTGAAAGTTAAATGGTTATCATTTAGTGAATTCAGTTCTCACTTCTCACCATAGTTCACGTCTCAACCTCTTAGCACAAATAACCTTTACAAAGCCAATAACGGGGGAATACAGCCCCAAAATAGGGACACGTTTTAAATACTTTTCTTATACACTTAGAAAATTGCTAGAATAAAAGGTTTTGTGTTACCATTTAGTTTCTGAAGAAAATGAAGTTTGAAAATTCAAATGCCTGTCATTATTTAGTGAATTCAATCCATCAGTGATTTGCCACAATCCTGAAAACCAAAGATTTTATGAGAAACAGATAAAAAATATGAGGCTTTAATTCACAAGTGGTGGTGGCTAGGGACTTTTGGCTCTTTGTACCCTCTACCCAAGGTACAGAGATGCCAGAATTCTGCAATGCCACCACTCACAAGTGCAGCCTAGTCCATTTGAAATAATACCAAAAAGCTGTTTCCCGCTTGCACTCGCAGATCACGAAAATGCATTCAAAATGAGCCAGCCAGCTAACAGGCTGGTATCCCCGACAGACGTCAGCTCAAAAAATAAAAAAAAACGGGGAAAAAATTAAAATAAAAAGCTGGGAAAAATTCAGAAAAGAAGGGGTGCTTCTCGGGAATCATAGCACCCCATTATTTGGACCCCAAAACTCGGTGATTGGGAGGCATGATGGGGAGGGTTAAGTCAGGAAGGGCAGCCAGTGTAAAACTTTTGCCAAATGACATATGCGGACAACAATATAGATTTCCATACCAGATTGGTCAAGGCCCAGGTTAACAAAGACCGTCACCAGTACTGGAAGACAACAGGGTGCTGGTGGAATTTGGGCTACTGTTAGCCAAAGGAGAAGAAGATGGGGAAGGCATGCTCAAAGGCTGGATGTGAGGAGGAAGGTTAGGAGTTTGGTAGTGAGGGTAGGAACTTTGAATGTTGGCAGTATGACTGGCATAGGGAGAGAGCTAGCTGATAAGATGGAGAGAAGGAAGGTTGATATATTTTGCATGCAAAAGACCAGATGGAAAAGGAGATCAAGTCCAGAACTATTGGAGGTGGGTTCAAATTGTTTTGTCAAGGTGTGGATGGGAGGAGAAATGGGGTTGGGGTTATCCTGAAGGAACAGTATGCCAAGAGTGTTTTGGAGGTGAAAAGAGTATCAGATACAGTCATGTATATGAAACTGGAAATTGATGGTGTGATGATGAATGTTGTTAGTGCATATGCTCTGCAAGTTGGGTGTGCGATGAATGAGAAGGAAAAATTTTGGAGTGAGTTAGATGAAGTCATGATGAGTGTACCCAAGCGTGAGAGAGTGGTGATTGGAGCAGATTTCAATGGGCATGTTGGTGATGGAAATGGGGGGGATGAGGAAGTGATGGGTAGGTATGGTGTTAAGGAGAGAAATGCAGAAGGTCAGATGGTAATGGATTTTGCGAAAAGGATGGACATGGCCGTGGTGAATACATATTTTAAGAAGAGGGAGGAGCACATGGTGATGTACAAGAGTGAAAGAAGATGCACACAGTTTGATTATATCCTATGTAGGAGGGCCAGTGTGAAAGATATTGGAGACTGTAAAGTGGTGGCAGGGGAAAGTGTAGTTAGACAGCATAGGATGGTGGTCTGTAGGATGATGTTGGTGATCAAGAAGACGATGAGGCGTGTGAGGGCAGTGCTAAGGATCAAATGGTGGAAATTGAAAAAGGGTGATTGTGAGGGGGTGTTCAGGGAAGAATTAAAACAGGCACTGGGTGTCAGTAAATACTTACCAAATAACTGGGTAACTACAGCAGAGCTGGTAAAGGAGACAGCTAGAAAGGTGCTTGTTGTGACATCTAGAAAGAGAAAGGAGGACAAGGAGATGCGGTGGTGGAATGAGGAAGTACAGGAGAGTATACATAGAAAGAGGTTGGTGAAGAAGTGGGATTGTCAGAGAGATGAAGAAAGTAGACAGGAGTATAAGGAGATGAGGTATATAGTGAACAGAGAGGTGGAGAAGGCTAAGGATAAGGTATATGGAGAGTTGTATGAAAGGTTGGATACTAAGGAGGGAGAAAAGGACCTGTACCAATTGGCTAGACAGAGGGACTGAGCAGCGAAAGATGTGCAGCAGGTAAGAGTGATAAAGGATAATGAGGGAAATGTACTTACAAATGAGGAGAGTGTGTTGAGCAGATGAAAAGAGTACTTTGATGGGCTCACTAGACACCTGCAACAGCTGGAGAGGCCCCAAAAGTACCTCATGAAGAGGATCCTAAGCTTTAAACACGTCTTACATGGACATACTCTAAAAGGCGATCTCTGCTTGACTTACAAAGTCATGTCTGACCTAGCTGTGTTAAAAATGCTGCAGCTAAAGAAATCCCAATCCCTCCGCACCACATGCTCCAGAGACCTCAACCTCATTACTACAATCAACAGAACATTCTGGAGGGACAGATTCATAACCCAGAGACTGCCCATACTCTGGAATAGACTTCCCATACATATCAAGCAGAGCACCTCACTGGCCCTCTTCAAGAGTAGTGTTGATTATTGGATGGGAAGTAGAAAGTTCACCCGGGGATCACTCCCGTAAGTCTACTTGATAGAGGCACTGGGAACTAATGTTAGGCAGCACAATGCCAGGGCACTTCTATGGGCTAGTCTTGTAAAGGCTCCAGGGCCATTAACCTAGTACACACCTGTGAACCTATGATGAGTGAAGAGAATGAGAGAGAAAGAAGGATGAATGATGTGGGGATAGTGAATTAGAAAGTGCAATGGATTAACAAGGAGGAAGAAAGGATAGCTATGAAGAGGATGAAGAATGGAAAGGCTGTTGGTCCAGATGACATACCTGTGGAAGCATCAAGGTGTTTAGGAGAGATGGCAGTGGAGTTTTTAACCAGATTGTTTAATGAAATCTTGGAAAGTGAGAGGATGCCTGAGGAGTAGAGAAGAAGTGTTTTGGTACCGATTTTTAAGAACACGGGTGATGTGCAGAGCTGCAGTAACTACAGAGGGATAACACTTATCAGTCAGAACATGAAGTTATGGGAAAGAGTATTGGAAGCTAGGTTAAGAAGGGAGGTGATGATTAGTGAGCAGCAGTATGGTTTTATGTCGGGAAAGAGCACTACAGATTCAATGTTTGCTCTAAGAGTGTTGATGGAGAAGCATAGAGAAGGTCAGAAGAAGTTGTGACTTTGTGGACTTAGAGAAAGCATATGACAGGGTGTCTAGAGAGGAGTTGTGGTATTGTATGAGGAAGTCGGGAGTGGCAGAGAAGTATGTAAGAGTGATACAGGATATGTATGAGGCTGGTGTGACAGTGGTGAGGTCTGTGGTAAGAGTGATGGATGCATTTAAGGAGGAAGTTGGATTATATCAAGGATCAGCTCTAAGCTCTTTCTTATTTGCAGTTGTGATGGACAGGTTGACAGATGAGATCAGATAGGAGTCACCATGGACTATGATGTTTGCAGACAACATTGTGATCTGTAGTGAGAGTAGGGAACAGGTTGAGAAGACCTTGGAGCAGTAGAGATAGGTCAGCACGATTAAGGCAGACTATATGTGTGTGAATGAGAGGGAGGACAGAGGAATGGTGAGGATGCTGGGAGTAGAGTTGGTGAAGGTGGATGATTTTAAATACTTGAGATCATCAGTTCAGAGTAATGGTGAGTGTGGAAGAGAGGTAAAGAAGAGAGTACAGGCAGGGTGGAGTGGGTGGGAAAGAGTGTCAGGATTGATTTGTGACAGACGGGTACCAGTAAGAGTGAAAGCAAAGGTCTACAAGATGGTAGCAAGACCAGCTATGTTATATGTGTTGGAAATGCAGATGGTGTCATTTCACAAAAAGGCAGGAGTCAGAGCTGGAAGTGGCAGAGTTAAAGATGTTAAGATTTGCACTGGGTGTGATGAGGATGGACAGGATTAGGAATTAGTATATTAGATGGTCAGCTCAGGTTGCACGGTTTAGAGACAAAGCCAGAGAGGCGAGATTGCGTTGGACATGTGCTGAGGAGGAATGCTGGGTATACTGGGAAAAGGGCACTAACTATGGAGCTGCCAGGTAAGAGGAAAAGAGGAAGGCCTAAGATAAGGTTTATGGATGTGGTGAGAGATGACATGCATGTGGTTGGTGTGACAGAGCAAAATGCAGAGGACAGGAAGAAATAGAAACAGATGATTCGCTGTGGTGACCCCTAATGGGAACAGCTGAAAGAAGAAGAATTAAACTGATTACTTTACAATAATTAAATGCAGATTTAAAAACTCCTAATCTTAAAGCTGCCCCAGGAATTGATATATCTTACGTTTTTTTTATTTTTGGGGGGGTTGTTTGTTTGTTTTTTGTTTTACAAAAATATGATTGAAAAACATAAATTGATTTTCTAAATGTTTTAAATGAATTGATGGAGATTGGATTAGTGGAGAAATATATATGTGAAGGTGTAATGCAATTTATATATAAAAGATATTAGAAATTGGAACCCTACAATATTGAACAGCTCAGATATAAAATATTTTGTAAGATTTTACAGATTAGATTACATATAGTTTCTTTTCTATAAATTTCATACAGGACTTGTTGGAGTTGCAGGGGAAACTAAACAGAGATATGTTACTTCTGATAACAGAAATAGTGGACATGATCTGCACAAGAAAGGACAGTCTCCTATGATGCACAAAAAGCTTATGATTCTATTTCCCATGACTGTCTATTGGATATTTTGCAAAGTTATGGTATTGCTGTACAATTTGTTTATATTCTTAAAACTATTTGCTCTAATACTTGGATTCAGCTATTAGTTAGTGGATATTTAGGATACTGTAAAAAAAATATATATATATATATATATATATATATATATATATATATATATATATATATATATATATATAGCTCCACTTTGTAATAATCGACATACTGAAATCCCGAATTTCAGTATTTCGAGACTACAATCACGAATGCACACAACACCTAAACTGCATAATCACTGTATATTAGAATACCAAAAGAGTGCATAAATACCCCCAATACCCTGTAGAGGGTGTACGTAGTACAAGAAACAATGGTGTCCACAATGTGCCTCCCACCAGGAAGTATTGGAAACATTTACAGAACCACAGTATCGCAAAAGGGGAAGAAAGTCCTAATAGTGGAGGGCTATGTATACCATGTAGAACATACAGCACATGAAAAGAAGTACTGGTGCTGTAAACAAAAGACAGCTGAAAAGTGTAAAGGTAGGCTAATTACTGTTACTGTACCTACCAGTGAGCTGCTTAGGAAAAGTGTCCCACATAATCATAGTGGTAATCCAACTGAGTTTGAGAAGTACACGCTATGTAGCGAGCTAAAACACAGGGCTGAAGTGCCCAGGTATGCACCGTGTCTGCTAGTGGAAGACGCCCTAGCTTCCACATCAACTGATCTAGTACCTAACCTGCCCAGTAGACGAGCTCTTCTACAACAGATTGGGAGAGTCCATCGGAAACAAACAGCAACAACTCATAACCCACACCTAACCTTACGTACTCTCAGTGTGCAGGACTATCCCATTAAAATAGGCAATTTTGTAGAAAAGAGGGTGGTAGATGTAGCCAGTGATACTATGGTGATTGCCTTCAGTACAGTGAACAATCTGTTTGATCTCAGCTGTGCAACGATCCCATTAATGGACGGCACATTTTTCTATAAAGGGGTAATGTAGACAGCTATACAGCATCCACAGGCTGGTGCACTATGGGGGATAGGGCAAATCATTCCCTTTACTCTATTGTTTAATGAGTAAGAAATGTTTAAAATCATACAATGCAATGTGGGACTGTGTATTCCAGTTACTGGCAGAACAAGGGTTTGAAAGCTCATTGCAATATGTATTATGTGACTTCGAAATTGCCGCAATAAAAAGCATTAGTGTAAACATTAGTGGAGTGAAGTCTAAAGGCTTCCTGTTCCACTTCGGAAGAAATGTGTGGTGAAAGGTGCAGCAGCTTGGCTTAGCTCCACTATACAATACACAGCTGCAATTTCAATTGGCTGTAAAGTCGCTCATAGCTTTAGCTTTCCTGCCTGAAGAGGAGGTTGTGCATGCCTATTACACTCTGAAGGAGACATTTATTGTGGAGGGGAGGGACTTGGTGACGTACTTCAGAGAGTGGTATGTGTTAGGAAGGAAAAGGAAGTTTATAATTAGAACCACATCTTTCAGTAGGTTCCCCCCTTGTTCCTAATCTTGTTTGGAAAATCCATGATCTCAAATCATTATTTCTGCCAAGAACGCAGAATTCAGTGGAGGTGTGGCACCTCAAATGTTTACTGGGTGCCAAGGCAACAGACCTCTCTCTACAAATGAGGACTTTGGCAAGGGAACAGGATAGGGTGGAGGACTTGGGGAACCGGCTAGCTAGTGGATGTCCACCCACCCCTAAGAGGCATCAATTGGTGAGGAGGCACAGACAGTTTGAGGGGATCCTCGCAAATAAGGAGACATATGACACACCAGGGTTTCTGAAAGCAATAGCTAGAGTGCTACAAATGTAATTGGGAGTCTCCTACTAGTATCTCCATGTTGGTGTGTTATGCACTATTCTTGTGGATATACTGTCGGTGTTGGTATTTACAAAGGTGGAGGATGCAACTACAAAGCTGGGGAGTCACAAACTGAGGGTTTTACAACAGTGGCGGGTGCAACTACAAAGCTGGGAATTCACAGACTATAGAAATAAAGTCACAACACTCATTTTCATGATTTCGAGCTTTCGGTGACGTCTGAAATTTGGGATTTCAGTATTTCGAGATTTAAAAGTGGACCCATATATATATATATATATATATATATATATATATATATATATATAAAAAATGCATACACCACCAACGTATGCCTACTCAACTAGTCAATAACCAACTTCTCTCCCACTCAACATGGATTCTGCCCTGCCCACAGTAGTACCACAGTCCTACTCTCTTTCACAAAACTTATCAACCAAAACAGACACTTAGGTAAGCTAATATTCTTGGACCTGTCAAAAGCCTTTCATATGGTCAACCATCCTAAACTACTCCACTCCCTTACTGATCTTGGCCTTAGTAATCATGCATTAGCCTGGTTTCAGAACTATCTACATGGAAGACAACAAACAGTTTGATGGGACAACAACCTATCCTCACTGCTACCCATCACCGCAGGAGTCCCACAAGAGTCCATTCTAGGACCCCTTCTATTCTCCATTTTCACTAACAGTCTCCACAGCATCTGCCAAGATGCAACTGTTATTCAATATGCTGACAACTCAGCACTAGCCTGCTCAGCCAATGATCCTCATAAATTCCTCTCTATCACCCAAAAAGCCTTTCAATCTACCGAAACCTGGTTTCTTAACAAAAACCTATTACTAAATCCCAAAAAGACCAAACTGTTGCTATTCAAACTAAACAACTCCACCACAATGCCTAACCCATTTAATATTGTGTCCAGAGATGGTACTATAATCTCACCAGACACTCATACTAAACTGCTAGGTGTGACCATTGACAACAACCTAACATTTGATCTACATATAAATCAAACCATTAAAAACATCCACAAAGACTGGGCAGTCATTATAAAAATAAACAATTTCTAGCACAACCTGCCAGGATAACCATAGCTCAAACTCACCTCCTACCCACATTATACTATGCCGCACCTATCTTCACCAACCTTCCCAAAACTGAAATTGCCAAGCTCAACATCTGCTACAGTCAAATTGCCAAATTTGCTAACAGTGCCCCCTGTCAAGCCCACCACTGTCACTCAGTAAAACAACTTAATTGGCTTGAATTCCCTAATCTCCTATCATTCTATCAGCTTTCTATTGCCCATAAACTCCTACTACTTCCAGATAAAACCCCAGCACTGTCCAACCTATTAAATCTACAAACTAATCCCAGACAACTTTGCTGTAGTGATAAAAGACTAATCAAGGTGACCAAAAGCAATAACACAGCAGGTGAGTCCCTCTTCCCTAACTACATAGGCAAAATTTGGAACTCCATACCTTCTGCTGTTATCTCAGCAGACTCAAAGGTTTCATTTAAAAGACTACTCAAAGAACACCTAAAACTCACATGGATATGCCCCTGCTCCCCTCCAGGTTGACCACCCCAGCCACATTCACCATCTTCCTCATTTTCTTGCTCCCTGTCACAACTATACCTTTAATGAGGAACTGTAACTTTCTTTTCTTTTAACTTCCATTAATCTCACCATCTCATCAGACTCCTTAAGTAGCACCTACTCAGATACTGGCACTAAAACACCACTATGTTACTTTCTTACAAACCTATATACTCTTCTTTTACTCTAAATCATTATATCTCTTCTTTTCCTTGATGTTTTACTTAATCCTTATAACTTACCACCTAACTATGTAGTTTCACCTGCTAATATCCACCTTAACAGACTGAAAGTGTAAACATTCCAACTTGAATGCAACTTCTAAACACAAAAATTAACCCTAACATCTCACCCTGACCTTTTCTCACTTATGTTTTGTCTCATACAATGTTATAACTGAAAATAATCTGTACATTCTACGTAACTATTGTATTTTTAAACTTCAAAACTATGTAACCATGTCAAAGCTTGTGTTTACCAATGAAAATGTGCATGCTATGTATAAATCTTATACCTGCCTGCTATTTGATCTGTGGAGCTTTTCTCTCTGGGCCTCCACTGAAAATGGACATGTATCCAGTCGGACTCTCTCTCAGTCAACAAATGTAAAATAAAATAAAATAAATAATATAATAAATAAATAAATATAATTAAACATTGTAGGAAAATTAAACACAGTTGTCCCAGTAGTAGAATATTTTCTTTTAGTAGTAAATGCTATTATTAAACACTGTAATTGTCATTTTCTTATGAAAAATGTAACATTTTAATGGAGCTTTCTTTTCCATTAGCCTTATCTTATGCTGACGATTTTAATGTCATTTTAGCATCTGAATGCCATGTTGATCAGGTATTAACAGAAATCAAAATGATTTTAGTAAAGGTAAATGTATGTATTAATAAAGAATAGTGTAAGGGTTTTATTTGTTTTCATTCAGCGGCATTAGATTGGCTTTGTTATAGATGAAATTAAAATTTGGGGTATATATTTTGATGGGCAGCACATTTTTTTTGTCAGAATGGGAAGGAGAAGATTTACTTTTAAAATTCAAAATATACTGAATAAATAGAGCTGTTTTCAGCTATCTTTTTTTCTACAGAAAGTATAGTATAAGTAATGAATACAATTATTTTAGGATTATTAGGATGTATTAGTCAAGTTTATCCATTTCCTAAATGGTAAAAGCTACTATTAGAAATTCTTTTCTTTTCTTTTTTTTTTTGGGGGGTGGGGGTAATACACTGAATCCTATAAAATGAACTATCTTTTGTCCCAAAGAAGAAAGGGTCCTGGATTAAAATTTCTTATTCGATATTATTGTCATTTTGTTACAAACAAAAATATATACTTAGGATTTTTTTATGGGAGAAATATGTCACATTGGGAATTTCAATTTTTTAAAAAATAGTTTCACATTATATTATTGAGGAGTATGCTGATAAGTTTTGCAATGGAAATTTAGAGTCTTCTTCACCTAAATTAAGGAAATTGTGGTATATTTCTGTCATGGATTCTTATTATTATGAAAAACTGGGGGTCATGCTTTCTCCCTTTATACTGCAATGTAATAAGAAAAGGAGGGAAACATTTGGGCAATTCACAAAGCAAATACTTTTTTATGGAGATTGCTCCAGATAAACTATCTGTAAAAGGTTTAATGAAATACAAGATATAAGATCAAATATTATGTAATGTTTGTACAGCAGAAGCAACAATTGCAGTTGTTTTCATAGATTGTCCTAGAATTAGAGATTTTTGGGATATGTTTTTGATACATTATAACTTGCAGCACGTTTTTCCTCTGAATATTCATATGGTCATGTATGGATATTATGATATAGATATACCTTATGATAAGAATGATGATATATGTTTGATACTTTATGAAATATTTGGTCAATGATATTTGAGGAACTGTTATCTATTAAATTATGGGATTGTTCTATAATGTTGGGAAAATTACATAAATGGCTATGGAAAAAAGGATGGGGGATTATTTTATGTTCTCCAAGATTAACCTCATTGTTTTTTCTTATGCATTTTTAAGTGATTGTTATGCTTTTATTGTCTGTATATTATTTGTAAGCCTGTATATATTTTTCATTGTATGTTTTTTTTTGTAGTTATAATAAAAGGCCCCTACTCTTTTTAACAAATGCTGTGGGATCTTTTACATCTACCTAATCTACCACCAGCATAGGCACAAGGGATGTTGTTTCTTTTTTTCCTTATCAAGTTATTGTATACCACGTTTAGTCACTGGCATCACTGATTTCTTCAGCAATCTACTCCACTATGACTGAGTGTTCTTAATTCTACTGGCACCTCAAGGAGTGTTAATTGCTTAAGTTGTTTTCTACTTTGAGTTCCAGCCAGATTCTCAGAGGTGAGCTTTGCACTTATAGAACAGCTTTTCAGTCCTCTTATACCCTTTCCTCTGCATACACCAGAATGCTTACACGTATTTCTTCTGATGAATTTTCTGATCAGCTCTAGCGAAGTTCATAAACATGGATTTGTTATGGCTTTTATGCCTATATGCCAGAATTTTTGACTACTGTTTGGCTTTTTCAGCAAATCTAAAAACTTCATTTCCATCTTTTTTGCAGCAAAAGCATGACCTACCTGTGTGTGCTTTTTCATTCCAGCTGCATTCTGTAACAGTAGCATTTTTTAACCTCGTTTTTCTTTGATCTGGTGATTTATACATTTTTTTGTATCTCCTCTCTATTATAATACTCAGCTGGCCATCAAACTACTTTACCTGTAGAGCATTCTCCTGCCATTAATTAAATAATCAGTACCTAGCAGCTGATTTCCCCTAGCTGGGAGAGGATGATGCTATAACTACTCAATGCTTTCATTAACTTTTGTGGTTCATTCACTAACCTCATATTGCCTTGTGCTGATATTTCTTTATTTATGGGTATGTAAGTTGTGGTATTGTGTGTTTTAACACTGAGCTGGCTCTCCAGCTGTATTGCCATCTGTTTTGTACTGATGATCACTTTGAAACACCCGTGCATTGCTTGCAAATACTGAAGCTGCCTGAGATCTGAGTTTTCAACAATTTTAGCTACTGCAATAAACTTTAACATCTGGAGCACTCAGTCACCATAATTTATTATCATCCAGGAATGGCTTTGGCTTTGTTTTTCTCCTTTCTTTCTTAGGTTAGGGAAGGTATCCTTTCTAGCCTTAGTTATTATAGCTGATAATGTTAAATTGCATTTACTGTTGTAGGCTTCACACTCAAGTGCGGTAGCCTTTTCTGTGCATATTTACTGTTAAATTCCATTTTTTCTGTTTAATTTTGCAAAAAAAAAAAAAATTACTATCTGTTTTGCTCGTTTTCCACCTTTTCCTATACTAGAATAGTCCAGATCCCAGAGTTGCTGGTTTACGGACTTTATTTTGTGTTTCTGAGTTGTCCAGACCTTGGGGTAGAGGAAATTCTTTCTGCTTATCAGTGGGGGTGGTAAGTTGTTGCAAGAGGAGTGGTTTCCAGCTCTGAAAATGTACCTTATTGGCCGTTTTGGGCTGATTTCTATCCCTTTCAACTTTCTGGCTTAAAAACCCTTGTTTGTATGGGTTTGCACTTGTTTTAGCTCAGCGGATCCTGTTTGGGTGGCCTGCAGACTACTACAGCACCAGAAATGAGAAAGAGAAGCCATTTGCTGATTCTAAGTATCTTTTTGGCTTTTTCTTGACTGTTTTTGCTAACCGCATTTTAAAAGCCATTTTTACTGTGGTTCTGTTATTTCTGCTGCATTTTACTGTTAAATAATTTTACTGTGTGCGCACTTTGATTTCAGCTTAGATTTAATAATTTAAACTGCATTTACTGTTGTAGGCTTCACACTAAAGTGCAGTATTCTTTTCTGTGCATATTTACTGTTAAATTGCATTTTTTCTGTTTAATTTTACAACCCCCCCCCCCAAAAAAAAATACTATCTGTTTTGCTCATTTCCTGCCTTTTCCTATACTAGAATAGTTTGGATCCCAGATTTGCTGGTTTCAGGACATTATTTTATGTTTCTGAGTTGTCCAGACCTTGTTGTGGTAGAGGGAAGTCTTTCTACTTATCAGTGGGAGTGGTAAGCATTGAGCAGCCTATCTGTCACAAGAGGGGTGTTTTCCAGCTCTGAAATTGCACCTTATTGGCCATTTTAGGCTGATTTCTACACCTTTCAACTTTCTGACTTAAAAACCCATGTTTGCACAGGTTTGCACTTGTTTTAGCTCAGTGGATCCTGGGCGTCCTGCAGACTACTACAGCACTTGAATCTGCTTCTTCGACCTCATTTCTTGTTCAGAAATTACCTCATGTACACAGACAATCCTATCCTTCTACCACCCAACACTACAACCTGTGAGAGATGCACTTATATAGCCAAACTGGAGGCAAAGCTCTCTCCAACCAAGAGTGGACTAGACAGTCAAAAGGAGAAGGTAAACACTTGCACCACACCACACTCATCACATAGTCCCACTAAACCTACACCACCAAAACCCATACATAGAAACACAAACAAAATTTGTGGAGGCTCTCAGTAATAATCTGCCCAAGCAGTAGAGACCTCCAAAGCAGAAATGCAAGCAACCTACATCCCCCAACACAACCCAAATGACACATAGCCCACAAACTCATTGTGCCACTCAACCACAGCCCATAAGGAAAAACAATGTGCCCAACATACTAGTCATAGGTTAAAGGTTACTGTCAGCTGCCTGCTGGGTGCCAGGATCTGCCACATAACACACTCACTTAGGTCATGCCTCAACAAGTACAAATATGACTATCATTGTCCATGTTGGTGTGAACGACCTGAGACATACCTCCCTGGACTACATGAAAAGAGACATGGAGGAGCTCTCCGATCTTCTAGCCCAGGCAGGTATGACCCTAGCCCTGAGTATCATCCTGCCATCACCCAGAATGATACCACAGTACAGGGACAAAATGACTGACTTCAACAATTGGCTAAGCTTCTGGTGTCATTCTAAGGGGATCCAGTATTGGTCTGCCTGGGATGACATGGTTGACAGACCATGATGCTTTGCCACAGATGGCCTGCACCTGTTGCCCCTGGGAGTCCAGATACTGGCTAAGGCTCTTGCCGCTCCTATACTGCCTTTTTTAGGCAAGGTTCAAATGAAAAATTCACCACAGTAACAGGTACACGCAAGCAAAAACTAAGGGTAAAGCTACTCAATGCTAGAAGTCTAAACCTCAAAATGCACTCACTCGAGACACTCCTTAAAATGAAGAACATCAATATCTGTGCAGTGACTGAGACCTGGTTCAAGGCTCCAGAGAGCACCCCTGCATTTCCAGGCTATAATTCATACCACACCTTTAGTCCATCTAACCTGGACCGGAACACTAAAGGTGGAGGTGTGTCCATATTCATTAAGGATACCCACACCTACAGGCTAGTTGCTCAGCATAATGCATCCGAGATTATCCAAGTGCAACTAACTCTTGGCAAAAGTGCAATCCAAATTGTAGCTTGCTACAGATCATCCACCATGCTCCAGGATTCCCATTCCTTTTCTTGGTATACTGGAAAATATTAGGGTTCAACCAAACACCCTAATATTGGGTGATTTCAACTACCCCACCATTAACTGGGAAAATTACTCATGCACCAACTCCTTTGCTCAACATTTTCTGGAATTCATATACTCCAATGCGCTGGATCAACTTATCCACACCCCCACCAGGGACAACAATATCCTAGACCTAGTCATTACCAACATGAGCAACTGGTGTTCCACATCTGAGGTCAACTCCTCATTGGTCAGATCCGACCATAAGCTAATCACCCTAAATATCCACATCCTGCCCAACCCCCTCCATTAAAGAAACCACCATAAAAATTTTCTCCAAAGCCAACTTCATGCTTCTTAAGACAGAAGTGGCAAACTTCATGACACCCATGCAGATGGACAATACAGTTATGACTGCCAAATCCTACACAAATGCACTCTATAAGCACTTACACGAGTGCATGGATCATGCTATCCCTAACAGAATCAAGATGCTATCCACCAAAAAAAGGAAGCCAGTCTGGTGGTCCCCAGCCATAAAGAAACTCTACAACAGAAGAAAGAAAGTGTTGAAAAAAGAGAGTAAAATCTCATGAGTGGAGGAGCTCCCTGGTCAGCCTAAGTAAGAAGCTGAGATCCCTCATAAAATTATCCAAAGCTAGTTACAAAAACAAAATCACCACTAATTCCAAGGACAACCACAAAGCATTCTATAGCCATGTCAAGAATCTCAATGGCAACACCCAGATCTGCTCTGAGTTACAGCACAATGGCACAAAATTTACAGAACCAACTGATAATTGCCAACATTCTGAGAGATAGGTTCAGTGCTAACTTTACCCCCCTCTCACCCCCTAAAGGGCCCATATCTATATCTGAAGAATGCAGAGTCCCTGTAATCACAACTATGCAGGTAAAAATTGTACTCACTAAAGCCAAGAACATAGCATCCATGGGACCGGACAACATCCCAGGCTGCATTTTACATGAACTTCAGATCAAACTGGCTCCCCACCTAAGTGCCATGTTCATTCATAGCCTCACTTCAGGTTTTGTGCCCACTGAATGGTGCACAGCAACAGTTATCCCACTCCACAAAGGGGGAGCCACCATGGACCCCAGGAACTATCGCCCTATTAGCCTGACGAGCCTGGTCTGCAAGGCCATGGAACTTATCATCATGGAACTCATAAACAAAGACATTGGTAATCTCCAAACTCTGGACCCCACTCAGTTTGGGTTTGTAAAAGGCAGATCATGTCTCCTAACCTGATAAATGTCTTTGAAGCAGTCACCAAAGATGTAAAGGAGGGTAAGGTGGTTCACACAGCCTATCTTGACCTTGCCAAGACGTTCAACACCATCCCCCATTCTGGAATTATAGATAAACTCACTAAGCTAGGTATAAATCCCTATGTCACAAGATGGGTTGCCAACTGCCTCACTGACAGAACCCACACTGTGAAAGTTGCAGACTCCAAATCTGACTTCAAACCAGTGACAAGTGGAGTACCACATGGTTCAGTCCTGGGTCTTCTCCTGTTTGGTATCTACTTCTCTGAATTACAGGCTAACACAGAAGATCTCTGGCTAATAAAGTTCACAGATAACTGCAAACTAGGAGCCATAATTGAATCCCCAAATGATGTGGACATCCTACAAAATGGCCTCAATGAGACAGATGCTTGGTGTCAGAGCCATGGCTTCAAGCTCAATGTCAAAGAGTGCATTCTCATCCCCTTTGGTAAAAACTCTGTAGCCATAAATTACCACATAGGCGGCAGTCTACTGAACACTGAAAGTGTGAATAGAGACCTTGGGACCCAGGTGGACAGTAGTCTCTCCTTTGATAATCACATTGCCACAGTGGCCAGAAAATCCTTCTATGTGGTACACCTCATCACAAAAGGGTTCTCATCCAGGAAAAAAAGAGGTAATTGTTCCTCTCTACTCGACACTCATTAGACCCATTATAGAGTACAACGCCCCTTTTGGTATGTACCTCACAAGACATCTACAACAGCTGGAAAGGCCACAGAGGTACCTCACAAAGAGGATTACTGGCTTCAAACAGATGCCTATGCTGACCTTCTCAAAAACTCCAGCTTTACTCCATTGTATATTGCCTACTCTGAGGTGATCTCTGTCTAACATACAAAGCTATGTCAAACCCAGAGCTGCTCCACCTAAAGAAATCCAAATCCTTCAGAGCTACACGCTCTAGGGACCTAAACCTTGTTACTACAATAAACAGAACATGCTTGAGGGATAGATTCCTGTCCCAGAGACTTTCCATACTTTGGAACAAGCTACCCATCTATATCAAACAAAGCTCCTCATTAGCACTCTTCAAGAAAAATCTTGATGAGTGGATGAGAAATAGGAAATTCATCCTGGGGAATCACTTCTGTGGCTCTGCTCGACAGGGCCACAGGAAAATAATTTTCTTGGGTGGCAAAAACCAGGGAACTTTTTTGACTAAGCTTATTTAGGCCCTTGGGCCGATAGCCTAGTACCTACCTATGAACCTATAGTTTGATCTTTGCATGTTAAGTGCTGTGTTTGCACAACATGTATCCTACTACTTTGCTTTATTCTACAACTCCCCATGGGCACGGTGTGCCTTCTGGTCATTTTATCCTGTTTTAAATTAGCCAGCTTCCTATCTGCTTATTACAGGCAGTCTGCCTACCTCCCTTTTTACACAGCTTGGCTGTTTTATCAGAACTGATTGTCCTTAGTCTACTCTTTCTCATAGAAGTGCAGCTGTCATTCAGTGCTAGGTGTTCTCTACTTATGTTTGCTAATGTACTGCAGTACCTTATTTAAATCTGTAATTTGTTGGGAGAAAATTTCATACTGTTTTTGTGTTACCCGACTCCACCTTAGACTGACATTGTCATATGCTCATAGACAGCATGCAGTATTGTTGTTCCTCAATTATTTAGTCAGAGATTCTCAGTATAGTCATTGTGATTGCTTTACATTATATGTACCTAGATGATTTAATGCATCTGTACATTACCTCTGTCACATCTTTTGGTGTGAAGGAAGTATTTTCTTGACAACTTTCCAGTATGTCTCCATGGTGTTCAAAAATAAAAGTCTTTACAAATTTTGAAGATAAGTTTACTTACAAGGATAAATAAAATCAAGTTTTCTTGTGGCAAATAATGGGCAAATATAAAGTAAAACTCCAGTCTGTCCATGAGGCTTCAAAGTTCAGTTCACAATCAGGTACAAAAGTTCAGTTCACAGTTATTATCCTTTTTCATATACATGGCTTCCCAAAGTTCACAACAGTACTTTCAAGTTCACTTTTATGCCATCAAGAATTTTTCCACTCACCAATCAGTGCGAATCCATCACTCTTGTTCTATAGAACAACACTCCTTTTCCACCTTCCTCTCTCAGCATATTGTAACATTTCTGTTTGTCCCTCAGGATAGGAATATCATTGTGGAAAACTCCTGTTACTATTTCACAATGAGGATTGGCTTCCTCCCTCACACTCACAAATACACACACACACACACACACACACACACACACACACACACACACAACACACACACACACACACACACACACACACACAACTTGAGACTCATCCACAGACTCTCTAACCCAGAGGCCTTGCATTTGCAATCTAACTCTTAACATGGCAATGGGCCTGAAATACTGTTACTTTTAACTGGATTCCTGCTATCTTCCTGCTTTCCTCTTGGTCTGCTTGCCTGTCCTCAATGTAGTCATTAGCCACCACAATGCCACAATTTATTTATTAAAAAAAATCTATTATTATATAATGATAAATCAAAATGAATATTGCCTGAACCACAAATTGGCCTGAAGAACCTTTCCAGGCACACATAGTATCAACCATATAATGGTCACAACTGAAGTACGTATCATCTTTTAGCTGCCTTGGCCTTGTCCTTAATCTCTAACTCTCCTTGGCACTTCAGATAAACCTTCTGAAAGCTAAAATTAATAAGATACTATACAGGTGTTGTAGGACTGCCAGATTCCTTACTTCAGAGTGCAGGTTGGTTATATGCAATGGTCTAGTACAGCCCAATCAAAACTCAGCTACCCCTGTTTCCTCTTCCTCCAAAAACTCTTCATGTCATATAAATCCTTTCAGAAAGAATATGTTGATTTGCCCTTCTCTCCTCGCCCTTGAAGCATTTATGTAACTTTTTCATATATGCTAACTTCCTCCCTGTACAAAAGTACAGTGATCTCCATTTCACAATCAACAAGCACAAAGCTCCCAGTAGCTTTACCTGCCCTCTATTTTCCTTTAAGATTTCAGCCAAGTTTACCCTTAAAGCCTTAGTTTACAGTCTGATCATAATCCCATCCTACAGAAATGTAGCTCTGTAGCCACATTTGATATTATATTTATTTATTTTATTTGTTTGTTTATCCTTTGATAACTGGGTTAGACCAAATAGGCTACTCGCCTTATTTCAGGGAAAACCCAAGTTGGTATTAATAATACTAGGGGAAAATTTAGCCAGGGCATCATGGAACTTTCTGTACTCATCATTGTTGTGAGTGAGAACCATTTTGGAGGAACACTTCCTGTTTCTGTTCCAGGTGTAGAGGTTGCCAAGAGAAACAGAAAGGCAGTTGGAGAAATAAGGATATGATGGCATAGTGAAAGAAATGAAGGAGAAAGCAAATACTGAAATTGGAGAATGCGTGCAGGATTCTCAGGAAGTGTTTCAAAGAAACCTGTTTGATGGAGATGAGTCAGCAAATTATGGATGTATAACTACAACCCTACAGTTGGGAGGGTTGCGGGATGACTTACATAAAGAAACTGTGGTGCAAAGTGAGCCAGAAAATGAAGGAGATGTTTTCTGGGGGTCATTATGGCAAAACTACAAAAGGAGGATGCAGAGACACTCCTGAAGAATAGTGATGACATAGAAAAGAAAGAAATATGCAGAGAAAGTAAAATAAGGCAAAAGTGTAGCAGCAGAAAAGAAGGCAGAGAAAATGAAAAATGGAAGTACGTCATAAAGATTCAAAGTAAAAAAGACAAAGAAATGGACAGGTATGACATGTGGGACAATTTAATAGCTCCTTTGGGTTTAAAAGCACATGAGGTAAGAGCATTTATTCTTATTAACAGACACGTTTTGTGACATTATATTTGAGACTGTTTTTTCAATGGAAAATTTTCTTGGAGAATATGAACAAAAGAAGACTATAACCCATGCAGTCTTTATGTAATAAAATCATTTAACAGGGAAACAAAAAAGACTCGTGTACAATTTTGAACCGAGGTAGAAAGGGAGACTTTGAAAAGATGTTTGAAGACTTTACATAAAGACGTAATGGACATTGCAAAAGTTTATGATGAAAGAGGCTTATGCACTGGTGCCTGGAATTTTAATAGTGTATTAAAAATAGAAAGTAAAAAAATATACATATGCCAACTATGATAAATGTAGAGGGGACTATGGGTGGTTTAAAATACTGGGGACAACCAATAACATGTTTTTTGTGGAAAAGGACATTTTATAAGTAACCGGAACAAAAGGAAATGTTATATTTGTGGGAAAATGAGGCAAGATGCAAAAAAATATGAACTGAAATGTTATAAATGTAATAATTGGAGATTTATGGATGGATTGCAAAAATGAAAAAGGAAAAGGAAAAAGAAAGAGAATGCAATGAACAAAGAGAAGAAACTTTAGAAGTAGGGGAAATGGAAGAAAATAATAAAGAAGACATAGAAGAAGGTTCTGAAAAAAAGTGATGAAGACATAAACTAGGAAGTAGTAAAAGGGAAAATAATTCTATTGGTAAATAGGTAAAAGACAGAAAAAGGTAATTTAAAGGTATAAATACACAAGAAAAAAGAAAGGAAATGGATGGAAAGAATGCATACAGCTAAACATAGGAGCTTGGTATAATGGTTAAGGTGTTTGACTCACAAACACAAGGTGCAGTCTTTGATCCCCACCTTTGAGGAGGAAATTGGTTAGAATTGGAATGGCTTATTAAGAAAGCTAGCCTATTAATTAGCTATGAACTTATGAAACCATGAATCAAAGGAAAAATCAACATTTTAGAGTGTTTCCTGTAAATGTGAATAGCATTAAGAATATAGTAACAAGCATAGGAATTTTGCAGTGGTGCAATACATGTGATGTAGATGTAATTATATTAGAAGACACAAGATTTTTATCAAATGAAGAGAGATTACAAACAGAAAAACTATGGGGAGGAAAGAGACTTTGGAATGGAGTAGTCATATTCTGTAGAAATATAGTAAAGACCTTAGGTGTAACTTTAGCAAAAATGGAAGATTAACCATTGTAGATTAAAATGGTAAGAACAAGTATATAGCATTATAACATTATATGCTTATACTAACTGTTAAGAAAGGGAAAGCTTATTTCATCAGATTTTAGACTATGTAGTGATACATATGAATATTATAATGACTGGATACTTTAACTATGATTTAAGAGGCAATCATAAAAAGAAAGGAAATCATATAAGAAAAAAATTTAGAAGTTATAAGATGTGGAAAGTTGAAAGTCTGGGATGTAAATTAATGGACTTACAAAAGGGGTATGTATAGCACTGAAATTGGTTATTTTATAGTATCAAAAGGTTTAGTTATAGGAAAAGGGGAGGTAGGTGAAACAGGATTTTCAGATTATCTTGCAATGTAGCTAGAGCTAAAAGAAAACAAGGAATATATAAAATAGGAAAATGAATAAAAAGGATAAATGAAAAAAGATGGAAAGAAGGAAAGAGATTAGTAATGCAGTTATGGAAAGATCATGTTACTATGAGAGCAGTTTATAAAAATTGGTCTGAATGGTGGATATTTAAGAAAAAATATAAAAAAGATGTTTTTTTACAGTGGCAATTTGATGTAAGAAAATCAGAGAAAGAAAAATATAAAATAACATATAACAATGCATTGAAAGATTTAGAACATAATGATGGAAAGCATTTTGACAAAGAAAAATAATTATATGAAAGAAATCAAGAAAAAATATAATAATTGCTGTATAGGAAAATATAGTTTTTACAAGGAAAAATAGATAAAGTACAGAGTTACTTAAGCAGATTAGTAAAGGAAGATGTTAATGTAATGAGATAAATAAAAAATGTAAGGGGATAAATAGAAAGAACTCAGAAAAAGATTATGAATCGTGTAGTACAATATGTGCAAGAAAGGTTTCAGGAAAAAAGAAGGAAGTGAAAAAAAAGGAAAGTAAAAAGGTTAACAGAGAATAAAGAATAAGAAAAAGAGATTTCTTTAAATAAGCTAGATAACGTATTATGAGAAGTAAATATAGATTTAGCTGCAGGCCCAGATGGAATATAGTATGAAATGTATAAAAATTTAAGGAATTGACAAAAAAATATTTTTAAAGATTTTGAATGAATGGTTAAATAGAGGTTGTATGTATACAGAATTATGTAGTGGAATACTTAAATTAGTATGGAAGAAGGAAATAAGATAGAATTAAAAAACTGGAGACCAATAATATTGAATAATAATGATTATAAGATCTTTATGAAATAATACAAAAGAGATTTAAAACTGAAATGAAAAATATTATGGAAGATTGCATATATAGTATAATCAGGAAAGGCTATCAAGAATTATTAATGATAGATAGAGAAATTGTAGATGATATTATGAACAGCGGAAAAGTGAAAATCATGATAGGAGATCTTAAGGCATTTGACACAACTGGACATGAAATCTTATGGGTAATAACAAAGAATATAATATACATGAGAAAGTTAGGAAATTATGTATGTCGGCCTATAGTAATAATAAAGTAAAAATACTTTTAAATGGATGGTTAAGCCATGAAGTACATATGAAGAATGGCATAAGATAGGAAAATTCCAATGAGCTGTGTTCTCTTTGCTTTAGCTATGAATGTGATATTATGTGAAATAAATTACAAAATGAAGGAGGTGGGGTATATACCATATGAAATGTTAATAATTCCAGTCCTGTTAAGATATGCAGATGACATTATAATAATTGCAAAAAACAAGATTTGGATAAAAGAAATAATTTACAAAAACAGGTGTCTAGAGCTGAGAGAGATGGCCTTAAATAAAGAGAAAAGTAAAGGTTTAGGTGATGTAGAAAGATCAGGTTTTATATTTTACAATGAAGGAAATTTCAGTGTTAGGTATAAAATCTGGGAATATTGACATAAGTAAAATTCAATTGGGAGAAAACAATAGAAGAAATAGAGCACACGTATTTTCTGGAGAACATATACATAATCATTCAGAAAAAAAAGCTTAGGAGGGTGTGGCCAGGATGCCTAAGTGTTAGCAGCATTTCTCTGATGCTCTGTCTTTAAATATTGTTTCGGACAGGAGTTTTAGGCTCTAACCTAAATAATTTTGAAATTTTTCATCACAAGTTATACTTCTTGGTACTGTGGACTATCTACAAAGAAGACATCAAACTTTCAGAGTTTGTATCAAGAAATTTCCTGTCAGAAGTACTGCATCTCAGTACAATTGGACAAAACTATGAGTCACACAAAAGTTTTTCCTCAGGACAGTTCCATGAAAAAGGAACGTCACACAATAATTTCCAGCATCTAGGACCTCTCAGTGAAGATGGATAATTTAGAAAAGATTATGAAGAACATGAAAAAGGAAAGTAAGAAACAAATAAAAGACCTGAAGGAAATTATAACCAAACACTCAGAACAAATAGCAGCCATAGAGGAAAATGTAAATGACATTGATGGGAGACAAATGGAAAATGACACCCAAACTGACTTTCTTATAAAACAGAATAATCATTTACTTGAGAAAGTCAAAGACCAGGAGTCCAGATCAAGAAGGAACAATGTCAGAATAGATTGGGTACCCGAGAAGATGGAAGGAAATAACATGGTCCAGTTTTTAAACGAATGGCTGCCCAAAATATTAAACCTTCCTGAGTCTCTCTCATTTGGGATCGAGAGAGCCCACAGGTCTTTATACAACACATTTGCCTATAAAAACCCTAATGCAGTGAGATCTATCATAGTTAAATTCTTATCTACACAGGACAAAGGACTTAGTATTAAGAGCAGCTTGGTCGGGAAATCCAATACAACTTGAGGGGAAAAATATAGGGTTTGATAATGACTATACCTCCACAACAATAACAAAACAAAAGCTTGAAGAAAGCTGATATAAAAGCTCAGATCTTGTTCCCTGCGACAATTAAAATTACTCTCTCAGATGGACAACAAATATTTAACAAACTTGAAGAAGCAGCAGACTTTGTCAGAAAGAATAAACTGTTGGATAAAATAGAAGATATGGACATTTCATTACCTAATCTGAAAAGACAAGCTATCAATGGTAATTAATTCACAAATGATAAAAATACCAAGAAAAAACTAAAAGGAAAGTAAATGTTTTTATTGTCACTTGTAACCTTACACATCTGACAGAATTTATCCAAATACTTTGAACCCAAATGAAGGCTTTATATATAGAAACAAGCAGTTCAGTCATGATCTAGTTGCTGATTGTTGGAGTGGCAGCTTGTATAAATACTGACTGCAACTAGTGTATTGTCAACAGCTTATGTATTTTATATGTGCCATTATGCAGGTAAAAATATCTATAATACAAAGCTATTAACATCTCAGAGGCACTATATCCTTTTAATAAAACTGCTGATAGAATTTGAAAGTAATAATATGTGCTTTTAACTTTATACTGTTGTACACTGGGAACTACATTGGGGGACAGTGTAAATACATTTGTTATTTTTTCTAATATGCTGGTAATGGGAGTAATACCCCCGGATTCTGCAAGCCTTGCACAATGTGCAGGATTAGTGCAGGAGTGCCACCAGGCAATATGTCTGCAGTGTGATCCAGGAATAACCTGTAGGGGCATGAACGAGCGCTCCTGCACTAGTCCTGCATGGACTCAGGCCCTGTATGCAAATTACCCCATTTGCAGGAGAAATCCATGCAAATGAGATGAATTTGCAATCCAGGAAGCTGGAAACTGGCCGTGCAGGACTAGTGTAATCTGCAGAAATGTACTCCGCCAGTAACGGAGTACATTTCTGCAAATTCCAAAATGGAGCCATGACAGCTCCAAATAAAGGGTGCATACCATTTAGAAAGCATGCCAATAGCCAAGTATAAGGCCACTGGCATGGAAAACAGTTGAAAAAAAAATCAACTTCTATTTTATTTAGCCGATTTCAGCTGTTTAAGCATAGGGCAGCAGCGTGCAAATGGGATCGGGGGGAAATAAAAAAATAAACCTAAAATAAGCATGCTAACTAAAATCACTATTCTGCCATTGAAGTCAATGGCAGGCAGATGACATAGCCAGTGAATACTGGTTGCTAAGGGGGGAGGATCAGTGTGAGATATGTAACTATACATTAGCAGGCAATCCTATGCAAATGAGGGGAACGATAGTGATTCCCAGATTTCCACTGCATGCTAGTCATCTCCCAACAGTATAAGAGCAGGAATAGCTGGGGGGCAAGCTTAGGGGTTAACTGACATCATAGGGGGGTGTCAGGCATACTGTAAGTGGATTGGAGCCTTGCGGCTCAGGTTTGCTCCTAGCTTAGCACAGCTAGGCAAGAGGATGTGTCTGAGGCTGCCTATCACTCTTTACATTGCCTAAGCGGGTGTGCGCACCACACACCGGGTTTTAAAGAAAAAAAAAGTAAACCAAGAAATAGCAGCTCTGTGCACATTTGAGCACTGTGTTTGCACGGTGTGCCCCCGGGCTTAAACAGGAAGACAATGGGAAGAGAAAACAGCAGTAACAAGGTAATCTAAGAGAACTAGCATAGCTGACAGGTGAAATATATCAGAATCACCCAATTACACAGGCAGCAGACCAGCTTAACCCAGAACACAACTATAAACTATGCAAACACCTTCCCATCTGTTTTTTCCCATACTCTACACCACCGGTGTATACAAGCGAGGAACTTTTAACAAGAAAAACAAGAAAATGATAGGGGCTGCAGCAGGCATCATACAACATGTGGAAGAGACTGAGGGTGGTGAGGATGTGAATGCTGTTGACCAACCCACATTGAGGAGATGGAGAAGAGTATACAGACCCAGGGTAACCTACCAGGGGCTATATGAGCTGGAGATAGTGGAGCACCATACGGTGGACAGGGACCTCCTACAGCAAATTGTTGAGGTGTGCTGGCCATGCCTGACACACCAAACTGACAGAGTGGAACCCATTCCAGTGGATAGCAAGAAATGTGTAGGCCTAGGAATACTAGCCACAGGTACCTCCCAAAGCTCAACTGGGGATATCATAGGGATCTCACAGGCATCAGCATCCAGAGTATTCCACCAGTTCCTGAATGCCATGTCAGCACATGCCAGTGAGCACGTATATTTCCTCAACACCAGTGAGGTGTTGGCCAGCAATATGCGTCTCTTCCACCAAATAACAGAATACCCTGAGGTAGTGGGTCCTATAGACTGCACACACATACACATCAAAGTACCACCCAGTGATGAGGGTAGGGTCTACATCAACCTCAAGGGCCTCCCCTCCATCAACTGCCAGGTCATGTGCAATTCCTGGGGCATTATAATGAATGTGTGTGCTGGCTGCCCTCAAAACTATCATGATTCCCAAATCTGGCATCTGACGCAGCTGTACCAGAGATTTGCCAGTGGGGACATTCCTTACTGTCACCTAGTAAGGAATGCTAGTTAAACACTGGAGCCATGGCTGATGACACCCATCAGAAATGCACACACACCCGAACAAGAATGCCATAATGAGGCACACACACAGACCAGACTTATAATACAGAGTGTCTTTGGGATGCTCAAGTCACGGTTCCAGTGCCTGGACACATCCAGTGGAGCCTTGTAGTACTCACCAGCTACATGTAGTCAGATTGTTATATGTGCCATGCTACACAATATGTTCCTGCGGAAACAGCTGCAGCAGGAACAGCACGGTGCAGGGCCACACAGCCCCACCAGTGCCAAAGCCTGCACAAGCACAGAGTGACTCGGAGGAGGAACAACCTGAGCCTGCCCCAGTAGGCAGATGGAGGTGTGCCCACTATGCCCTGGCCTTGGCAAAGGGGTAACGCATAGCACATACACCGCACAGTAGGGACCCAGGGAATGACACCTCTATCTGACTCGCACATACAGTAAAAGGGATGCCAAACATGACACTACCTGTGCTCAACCATGTATAGGGAGTGTACTATGTGCATCAGACATAGGCAGCCCTCCAGCACCATCCTCAAAACTGGTACACCCAAAAGGTAAGTCAATCAACCTACCAATTGCCTAATGGAGTAGAATGTATCATTACCTCTATCTATGGTATGGATGTGAGCATGCAAGGGAATCGGGTGGCTGAATGATATGCCAGCAGATAGTAGACACCCATAGTGGCACCATGACATCTGTAACAAATACTGGAGTCACTATAGTAGCCAGTACTACACAGGGTGGCAAAACCCACTGCAGGAAATGTGCTGGGCGACATGTGTGTCCATATGACTCACACATCCCAGTCAGGGAGATTCACATACCCAACAACAGTCTCAGCCAGCAGGACAGGTGCAGACAAACACAAACAGCATCTGTGCTATGGCCTCTGAATGATGCCTATGGGTAACTTCTCCCCAGACCTACACAGACAGACTACAGCAGGTCAGGCAGTGGGATGTTAGTTCTGAAGGGTAGAAAGTCAGACACTAATATGTAGGTCAACCAAAGCTAAGACCTGTAGTACACTGATATGCCTCTAGTCAGCATGATAGGTTAGAATACAGAATAAAATGGAGTACCTGACATACCAGTACAGTCATAGCAAATGTGTACAAGTGCCAGGTTTGCCCCCCCATCCTATGTAGACATGTAGAAACAGTAAGGTGTGCCCCCCAATCATGTGTAGAAATGTAGAAATAGTCATGTGTGTCCCCCCAATCCTGTGTAGAAATGTAATAACAGTCAGGTGTGCCCCCAATCCTGTGTAGAAATGTAGTAACAGTCAGGTGTGCCCCCCACAATCATATGTAGAAATGTAATAACAGTCAGGTGTGCCCCCCCCCACTCCTATGTAGACCTGTAGAAACAGTCAGGTGTGCCCCTTCTCCCAATAAGTGTAGAAATGTAGTAACAGTCAGGTGTGCCCCCCCAATCCTGTGTAGAAATGTAGTAACGTATATGAGTAGGTATAATACGAGTGGAGCACAGATGCCTAGAGATGGCCAAGGTAGCAGGATAGGGTGTAGCATTTGCACAATATGCAGGTCTGTGTGTGTTAGGATGGTGTGTGTTTCATATTGTGTGAGGGTGGTCAGTATGTATGCATGTTGAGGTAAGACCTGGTGGGCATTGCCCAATACTGCTGACGACAGGGACAAGCCCTCACAACTGCAGTGCTAAAGACAATCCCCACCAGTATAACAGATGCTAGCAGTAAGTCATTCCAAATGTATGGTGGTAATATGTGTCACCATCTGAAAGACTGACATGGCATGGCTGTTGAGCTAGATATACAAGCAGTACACAGGGGAAAGTACCCCAGACATACAGTATATATTGTGTCACTGTGAAATGGAGACACCCTTGGAATTGTAAATAAAGGTATGCCTCACAGTAACTGGTCCTGTAGTAGGGGATCCTGGTGATGTCTGCCCGAACACTTGCAGATCACAAAGTAGGTAGGACTAATGTACTGGGAAACAGCTGATGTACCAGCACATGCCAGCATAACTGGGATGCCCCATGCATATCTGTGTCTCAGATGCAAGTAGTGTCCATAGCACACATCCACCCAGCTCACACAAACACCACCCACAGGTACCTCTCTGGTCATATCCCTGCTGTGGGGAACGGGTACAGTATGACCTCACCTGTATATGGCAATAGCAGAAGAATGCAGCATGCAGTGCAAGTGTCTCATGCAGGTGTGTACCTAGCTGTAGGTAGCACCCTGCCAGCACCCACACCACCTGATCAAGACTGATAGAAGGTATTGCCATGAACACCTATCACACATACCCAGTCACCCCAGGGGAATATACTGTATGGTTGTCTGAGACTGTAGGACTGACAAAATGCAATGGCCTGCCACATCTGGCCTGCAGCAACACCTAATGCCCCACAGGCCTCTACCAAAGGCCTGTGTCTCACACGTACTGCCAATGCATGTTATGTCATGGACACCCAAATAACAACATAACACACTCCACATAAATCATATGCAAGGCCATGTGGACAAACCACAGTAACATGTCCATCATGTCTCTCTGCATGAACCATGGACCAACACTAACACACACCTGTGATGGGGTGATACCCTTAGGGAAAGTATCAGAGAATGTATGCATAATGTATGGAAGAGGTTAGAATAACAGAGGGGGTGGGAGCATGAGTAGCATGGAATGTGCATGGTCTGACACCAAGCTGTGTGCACACACTATCCCTGGCTGCAAACACATAAATGGGTGGCTACACACCTGCCCGTACACCACAATAGGGGTAATGTTCTGACCCATGGCCCCTGCCTCTGGGTAACCTGTGCAAATCTGTACAGGTGTGAGGCATTGCCACAGCAAGATAAGCCCATACTGGCATGTTGATGGTGGTACAAGTATAGGATACTCTGTCAGCACTGTACCAAGGTGCTGAACCGGATACACAGACCCAGCAGCAAATGTTGCAGCTCCCCCTCAAGAATGGCATAACATACCATGAATACATAGGTGTCTGTCCACAACACAGCTGCAGTCACCCTTGTCCCCCAAGACATCATTGTGAGCAAGAATGTCCACCTGACAGTACACAGTACACATGGCTGAATATCTCTGCTAACAGCAGTACCATGCAGCTGAAGCAGCACAGACACAATCACCTACAGTACACACTATCCCCTACACAGTTTGTTCCCATATTAGAGGGTCATAGCGTCATAGATTAGTACTAAGCTAACTGCCCTTGTGAGCCATTTTAAGCTTAGCCAATTATCCCTTGTGAGACTCAAACCCTGCACCTTGTGTTTGTAAGGCAAACACCTTAACCATTAGGCCAGCCTCCTGACTGATACCCTGCAGAAACAGTTTGCTACCTGTAGGTGTACAATATAAAGGTCAGCACTGGAGTACAAACTACCTGGAATCGATCAGCACACTCATTACAGAAGGGCATACTGAGCATGCTCACACACTTAGAGAAATGAAGGCAATGTCAGACAACAACATACTGAAAGGTCATACTGGGCATGCTCACACACTTAAACAAATGAAGCAATGTCTGCAAACAACAATGGACCAGACATATCTGGCAGTTGCAGATGTTAGTGC
This sequence comes from Protopterus annectens, assembly GCF_019279795.1. Lineage (NCBI taxonomy): Eukaryota > Metazoa > Chordata > Ceratodontiformes > Protopteridae > Protopterus > Protopterus annectens. The sequence goes on from NC_056729.1 coordinate 384,221,638, forward strand.
AGACACTCCTCAGTATGCACCACTCATGCTTTGCACACACAGTGGATAGAAATTCAGGCATATATCCAAAGGACAACACACTATAATAAGCCAAAAGTAGATGTACATAGATGTGTGGAAGAGAGTGACTGTGACAAGGAGCCATCCATTATGAGGCCTGTACCACCCAGCACACAGCCAAATGGTTACAACTACATGAGGTTCAGATGTCATTCACTGTAGACATTAGCCATTGGTATTTGTCAGCATTACAGACTATGTGGTGCAAGTGCTAGCTGTGCAACATGACTGTAAAAGGAAGTAGTCATCTAGCAGCTGTATACACTTACCTATGGAATATAACCCTGCGTGTGCCTGCATGTGGTGTGCCAACATCTAGATGAATGGATCATGGCCCATGCAACCACACTGCCCTCCCCATAGCCCTACTATGACAGGTCTGCTGAGGTCATCCACTTTGAAATACACCTTTGGGAAAAATGTAGTCCAGTAATCTCTGTGGTGGGTCCAATAACTGCGTACTGCTGTAATGTAAACTAGTTAGGTAGGAGTTCTAATCCCAGACATGGCAACTGTATCTCTGTGTAGAGAGCAATGATTTTTAGGGTAGTCACACTCATTACAAATCAAATGCCCTACTTTAGCTGCTGTCATTCACTGTGAAATACACCTTTCAGAAAACTGTAGCCAAGTGATCTCCGTAGCATGTCCTATAACTACGTACTGCTGTAGTGTAATAAACAAGTTTGATAGGGGTTCTAATCCCAGACATGGCAACTGTGTGTGTGTGTGTGTGTGTGTGTGTGTGTGTGTGTGTGTGTGTGTGTGTGTGTGTGTGTGTGTGTGTGTGTGTCTGTGTAAAGAGCAATGTTATTTTAGGCTAGTCACACTCAGTACAATTCAAATGTCATACTTTGGCAAGGCTGCTGATGTCATTCACTGTAAAATACACCTTTTGGAAAGCTACAGCCCAGTAATTTCCATGGCACTTCCTATAAATGCATACTGCTGTAGTGTGATAAACTAGTAAGGTAGGAGTTCTAATCCCTGACATGACAGCTGTGTGTCTCTGTCTGTCTAGGGAGCAATGCTTTCTAGGCTAGTCACACTTAGTACAATTCAAATGCTCTACTTTGGCAAGGCTGCTGATGTCATTCACTGTGAAATATAACTTTTGGACAGCTGTAGCCTAGTAATCTCAGTGGTGCATCCTGTAACTGCATACTGCTGTAGTGTGATAAACTAGTTAGATAGGAGTTCTAATCCCAGACATGGCAACTGTGTGTGTGTCTTTGTCTGTGTAGAGAGCAATGCTTTTTAGGCTAGTCACACTCACTACAATTCAAATGCCCTACTTTGGCAAGGCTGCTGATGTCATTCACTGTGAAAATACGCCTTTAAGGAAGTAGTACTCCAGTAATCCCCTTGGTGCATTCTATAACATGTTCATGATGTAGTGTGATATAGAACTCTGGTAGGGGGGTTATTCCCACACATGGCCACTGTGGATGGTTTGTGTGTATTTCTATGTCTGTGTGAGGAGCAATGCATTTTAGGCTAGTCACACTCATTACAATTCAAATGCCCTACTTTGGCAATCCTGCTGATGTCATTCACTGTGAAATACACCTTTGGAGAAGGAGTACTCCAGTAATCCCCATGGCGTGTTATATAACTGTCATGTTGTAGTGTGATTTAGAACTCTGGTAGGGGTTCTATTCCCACACATGGCAGCTGTGGATATTTTGTGTGCATTTCTATGTCTGTGTAGAGAGCAATGCATTTTAAGCTAATCACACTCATTACAATTCAAATGCCCTACTTTGGCAATTCAGCTATCATTCACTATGGAATACACCTTTGGGGAAGGAATACTCCAGTAATCCCCATGGTGCTTCTCATAACAGCTTCATGCTGTAGTGTGATATAGAACTTTTACGGGTTCTATTCCAACACATGGCAGTTGTAGATGTGTTATGTCTGTTTCTATGTCTGTGTAGGGAGCAATGCATTTTAGGCTAGTCACACTCACTACAATTCATATGCCCAACTTTGGCAATCCTGCTGATGACAATCACTGTGAAATACACCTTTGGGGAAGGAGTACTGCAGTAATCTCTCTGATGCGTCCTATAATTGCTTAGTGTAGTATACCTAGTTAGGTAGGAGTTCTAATCCCAGACATGACAGGTGTGTCTGTGTTTGTCATTCATATCCTGTGTGGAGGTGGGTGTGTGCAACAACTGAACTCAATGTGGAGTTGGTTTTGCAAAATTCTTATATGGTGGCCCTAGTATAGATCACAATGTCCATGGTACAGGAATAACAGCTGTGAAATAGCTGAGAGGCTGGGGTGCAAATCCATGCCCCTACATGTGACATCAAGGCCAGCTGAACAATGTTAGCAACCCTTGTATTACCCAGAGAACACTCTCAACCAATGTCTCATACACACACACACACACACACACACTTGCCTAGGCAACAGCCGCTATTTTGGTAGTACCCTGCATATTGCCCACTGATAGTAACCATGGTGTGATTGCAGTGTGCTACAGAGGGCATGGCACCCTGTCCATCAGTCCAATAAGCATGTACATGCCGGCAGTGCACCTTCCTCATGTTCCCCACTGGACAATTGCAACACCTGTGGTGCCATAAAATGTGACCCACAAAGGACATACCATGCCTGAAAAACATGCCCTGTATGGACAGATGCCACTGACACCAGGGAATACTGGTTTCATGCTATCAGTGTAGGTGCAGGGTGAACCTAGTGTCTATTAATAGTTCCTGCCACATGTGGCCAGGACTGGCATGTCTAATGATAACAATCTGTGTGCACAACATGGGCCAGACACCCCAGGTACAGTTCCACATGTCACTGTACATGCATGTGGGAGGTGTGCACATCACAGACACCATCCATGTCATGGACTAAGGAGCACATACATGGCAAGCAATGCACAGCATTGGCCACATGCAATAGTCACCTGGTGAATACAATACCCACCTGTGTAGGGCAAATCCAGACACTACACCCCTGAGCCACAATGCAGACCATTGTCATGTGGCCTGATGCCAAGGTATACCCATCACCTAGCCTTGTATAGCCATCTGGCACATTCGACCACTACACACCCGTGAAGCAGTGCACCCATTTATGACAGTACCTGCACCTTGTGTCTGTGTGTGTGTCGTATGATGTGTATGACCACATTCACACTCACTACAACCCCCATTGGAATACTGAAGCATGTTGTCTGATGTCAGGCACCTCCACATACCCTTTGCCCATATAACCTCTGTATGACCCCTGTGATGCAAGTGATACCTGCACAGTACTGTGTTGTGGCAATCTCACTAGTGAGGAGTTGTATTCCTGGCCCTACCAAGTGTGTCAATGTGTGTGCGTCCCTGTGAGTGTGTGGCTGTGTTGACGCTGACACCTGTTCATGCAGACAGGCATGTGTACTACCACTACCTTATAGCTACCATATTCCTGTTGCAGATGTCACTCACCATCACATATATGTTTTGAGGGCTCCTCAACATGTAACCTATGTGGCACATCCAATAACTGCATAGACATGTGATAGCACTACATAGTCATCAGGGGTTTGATATCCTCTACTGGTAGGTGTGTGACACAAACATGCTTAAGTTTTACTCTCCCCCCTCTCCCTGACTTTTCTTTGCTCCTGTCTGCCCCTCTCACTCCCTCTCTGGTGGATGCAGAGACTTACACCTGCTTTTCTTAGGCAGCAGCATGTGTATTTTAAGTGATGCTCATGATCAGCTGATGGTCTCTGCATGAATTGCAGCCCTCCTCCAGCTGATTGCATGTGGAACAACTGTGGTAACCTTCTCATAGCCAGTTGCATGGAAACACACTCCAATATCTAGGAACATCATGTTGGTGTTGGACCTCTTCATTCACTGTGAGCAGGAACTCGATCTGTTTGGCAAAGAGCATCTCAGATGGATTGGGGAATTACCTCTAACAACATGCACTGTGGAAAAAGGCCAACACACAGGAGGGGGTGTGCCTGACCTGACTACAGACTGTAAGTGCTGCTATACTGCATTTGGAGTAATGTTGGTTTAACAGGGTGTGTGTGGATATGGCTGCCCTACATGTTTTAATACCTGCCATGTCAGTGATATGTTTATGAGGAAACCCCCATCTGTAGGGTCATCTGCAGACTGGGCAGTGTGTGGTGCCTTTTGTTTCATGTGTTACCCACAGAGCACCTATCTGTGAACTGCAGAAGGTAGTGTGCGGATTGCAGTCTGTAGATGGTGACAGCCTTGAGAGTTATTGACTTCATATCCCTTATAGGACATATGTTGCAAAAAACCCTGTTACGACAGTAAATGTATGAGGTTATCACAGCAACATGTCAATATTGGCCTTGTGTATCTGCCTCCAGCTACAACTCTGTCAACCTTTGTACATATGTCATGCAGTAAGAGGTGCATATGTGCTGTACACCATAATAAGAGACATCATATCTGATAACAAGCCAGTGAGATATAAGACTGCTACACATGTTATGTATTGTAGGGGTTATTTTTGATGACATAACCAGGACATTCTGTGGTTGTGTGTACAGTACTGAGGTCTGTGTACTTATAGTGATTGTTGACAGTGTGTGTATTGTTAATGTGTACCTTGGCCTGTGTACAGACTGTGATAGATATCATTGTTCTTGGTCCTGGTCTACTTGTTGTTACATGCTGCTCCACTGTATGTTACCCTGTTGGCTTACATGTTTGTAGGGCCAAACACATACATGTCCCATACCACAGACAGGCAGGCATTGGACCACACTGTGTAGCGGGCCAGTATATGTAGAGTTAGTGTGTGAGTGGCACATATGAGGATGGTGTTGAACAGATAGTCCATATACTGTAATATTATGCTAGCTTACCATATGTGGCTGTGGCTGTGTTCACATTGGTTGTGGTTATGCACTTTCACACAGGTATCTGTTACTCTGTGCTGTGACATGCCTGTAGAGCCTGCTATATATGCAGGTACATGTGTATTCCCCTATAGGAAATGTTGGCCAGTGTTGAGTCAGTATGCCTGTAGCCTGCACAGTGCTTTGTTACATGTCTAGCAGCTTAGTGTACTTAGCCAGTGAGATTTCATGTCCAGATACTTGCCAGATGTACTGCTGCTGGGCCACCATAACACTCATGTATGTCAGACAAAGCAGTGGAATGCAGTACAGATGTATGTCACTAACTAGTAGGTAGTATGTGGCCATGGCACCTCTGTACCAGCAGTTATTATGTGTCAGGACAGACAGGGATGTGTGAATGCATAACCTATGGGGGCAAATGTATACCAGTAGGTATGTGTTATACCCATCTACATGACTGTTAACATCCACATTCACAGGCCTGGTCCACATGTCTTGCACAACAAGGTTCTGTGTATACCTCTGGACTGTCCAGAGTATGTCAGACTGTCCACATATATTGGCCAATATCTCTGTTGTAGTCCACTGGAGCATTACTGTGCTAACAGTGGTACTGTACTATGATGTCCTTAGGATGTCTGTTAGTAGCCAATGGTGTACATGTTAAAAGCAGATATGACCTCACACATACACCATGTCTGTGAAGACAATCCCTGTTACAGCAGCAATAGTCTCATTCACTCCAGTGCAACTATTTTGAGTATGTACCTTTAACTCCTAGTGGATGTGGCCTGAGCCTTTAAAAATTAAATTATCACCTTACAATTCTAACAAATACTCATTGACAGAGGTCAAATATCAATACAATTGTGTTTGCCATCATGTATGCTTCAAGATAAAATATTTTTAAACCTTGTATGTAGCATGGTTTTGGAATTATTAATGCAAATATGCATAAGTAATATTTGACACCTAGAGGAGCAGTAGGAGTTAACTGCTGATGCACCTGGAGGCGTCACTCGGATGTAATGAGATAAATATACCTGCAATATATATCTGACATCCCCTTGCACTATGAAGTTGGGACTATAGGGGCTGAGGTTGGGCTTCACTCCATGTTCAGGACATATGGTGAGCATATATCTATATATAATTATCCAGATATCTATATAGATATATACACATATACATATTGACATACATAGATGGATATGTATATGTACATATATATATATATATATATATAGATATACATAGAAACACTCAGATACATACATATACAGAGCAATTTATGTCTACACATATACAGATAGAGATACATATGCACATTTACATATGGATATCTACATATATATTGACAGTAGTAAGTATATCAGAATAGATATGCATGCACATATAGTTAAATATATCTACATATATACCAACATAACTAGGCATATCTGTACACATACCCCCAAATTTACTATTCTTCCATGCAGGACTAGCTTAGTCCTGCATGGAAGTGGGCATTTAGGAGCAGGACGGTAGCATGCCATGCATATTAATGAAGGCGCACTGCCTGAGCTCTTAATCTTACACGGAGCATGTAAGAGTGCAGGAGGTGAGTCTGAAAGCATAGCTCTCAAAATATACATTCCCCCACAATGAAGAACAGCAGAAAGGCCAAAGAAATGAGCAAGATCGCTCATAGGTGTCCGCATATCCCCAGCAACACTCCTCCATGTGTACAACAGCAAGTAAATACAAATAAAATGAACAAAACCTTTATTTTTAATAAAAATCCGATTAAAGCTAACTGTAGGTGCGCAGGTGTGCCCATCGCTTAGCTCTGGTTAATGCAGCTTAAATGGCTAAATAGGATAACAAGGAAGATATATGCAAATGAAGCAGCATAGCAATAGTGTAATGGGCAGAGCATTCGCCTTACGAGCAGACATTCCTGGGTCAAGTCCCACTGCAGCACTTTCCATGTCAAATCACATTATGACCAATATTTATGTTGCATAACCCACTAAATAACATATATTTGTGAACTGGATTACTGCATTAAATACACATGTGAAGTGTTAGTGTCATAATGTTGCAATATCCACAGATAAGCACATGTGCCTCATACACATATGTACATATGTACACAGGAATCATGGATACAAATGGAAGGCAAAATGTGTAATGAATCACAACTCCATACAGCTTCCAAATCCCCCACCTTCCCAAGAGCCATGAGATATAACTGTCTAAATAAGTGTACTTGTAAGTGGGAGTAAGCACTAGTAAGCAAGTGTAAGCACCAATAAGCAGTAATAAGCATATTTTAGCACTAGTAAGTGAGTTTAAGCTCGCTAGCATGGGGGTAAGCAATGCGCACACACGATAAGCAATTTTGAAGCTAACTCTTTGTAAGCATATGTAACTGGAGGTTAGCATTGCTTACCCTCACACAAACCCGCTTACAACTTCTCAAAAGTGCCTTAATCACTCTGTATCCAATAGCCCTTGTTCTGCCCAGCAACAAAATAAACAGCCTTGTAGGTCTTGAACACAGGACCCTACACACTATAGTCATAGTAGTTAACCAACAAGTCATCACAGCAATACAGAAGAATGAGGTATCACCAAACAAGACTTCATTATATTAAAATCAAACTGAACCTGTGAAAGGAATCAGTATACAGTCATATGTTCCATAACCCACTACATAACATAAATATGTAAACAGGAGTACAGCAGTAAGCCCAGAAATTAGGTATAATTGTAATAGAGTGTTGAAGTCCCCAATAAAACACAAGGACCCCTTACAGTGTACATACACATGAATCGGGGATACCAGGCAGATATATAAGATGTAATAAATAAGAAATCAATGCCAAACAGAAAACATAATGCAACATCTAATGTAAGCAATGCTAGGCATTGCACAGGCCAGCTTAGGAGGTGTAAGCAATGTGTAGGCCAGCTAACTCATTGTGCTCAGTGGTATACCCCTTTAAACAATGCCAACCATAGGTAAGCAGGTTTGCCCATAGCCTAGCCTTTTCAAAACTGGCCAATCAAGGTAAAGTGCGGGAAATCAGCACTACTTAAACCCAACAGGTGGGAATACATCTCATAACTGGTTGTAGCTTCCCCTTGTAGGCACCATGTCAGAAAGGGGAGAAAGAGTGCACTATCAGGTGCAGCGCTGGTGCATCCAGGAGTCGAGAGTCATGGCAGGACTCCTTGTCAAAGACCATGAGCAGAGACTGCTACAGGGCCAGTACCAGGGTTCCCAATATAAGGCAAAAGCCTGTGACCGTCTCACACTTGACCTCATCAGTGCCACTGGCATACCATGAACTTGTGAGCAGGTCAGGCATTACTATGCCAACCTGAAGTGGTGTAAGGGGGACCTCTTGGAGCAGTGGATCCAAGAGGCTAGAATGGCAAAGGATGTCCCAGCTGTGTGTAAGTATCACTCCACTATGTGTGTAATAATTGCCAGCTCATGTATATCATGGATAGGTATGGCTAAATATTCCTCTTATGTCCTCCACAGGTGCAAGTGAGTGGGCTATAAACCAAAACGCCCATGGAAGTCGCCTGGAGAGGTTGTGATGTGAGGTAGGTCAGTAATACTCTTGCATATACTGTTATAGGAAATAAATCTAAAAGTATTAGTACATTAATTGCCTGTATAAAACCTGTATTGCTTAAGGCAAGTACTGCATACACCAAAGAATATGGCAGGAAGAGTCTCATATAGTTTGTATGTAAATAAAAGTGTAATAGCCTGACAATAAAGGTCTAACTGCTGGACTGCATGTGTATACTCTGGTATCATATGGTAATGTAGATTTGCAATCACGTAATAGTACTGTTGTATTAAGCATTGTTACCCACACTGTGTACCATAAATAGAATGTGTAGGGATGCCTGTATGGCTGTTGTAATCCCCAGGGGCCATTTAGTACAACTGAAAGACACATAGACAGAAAACAGGGAAAAGGCAGGCAACAAAAGGAGAATAGCACATGCAACTAAGACGTGAACTGTTGTATTGTTTGCACACAGTGGTAGCAGTCTACATACAGAATCATACCCCACAACTGTATAGATATGGCCAGAATGTCCCGTAAAGTGGCCTACATCTGTTGCCTGTCAACCTGACCACTGGGAAATTAATCCCAGATGTATAGGAAGCAAACAGGAAATACAACTGATTGACATACATCTATGAGAACAAAGCTGGCACACTAGCAACTCCCCAAAACCTTATGAGAGTAAGAAGCCATGTATGTCCCATTTATACATCCATGTTGCCCAGCTGTGGTCAGAGTGTGTGCAGTAAAAGAGTGAGATGTATGTGCATAATAATAATGTGGAATCCGGTACTGTGTGTGGCAACATTCAGGTAGTGCTAACAAACATTTCTCCCACAGGCCTGTCAGATACCAACACTGTGCCCAAAAATACAAGAATGATACCCTGTACTGGTAATGTTTACTTTGGTATTGTATGGCATTGTGACTGATGCAGTTACTCTGAATAATAAGGTATTACTCATCACTGTCGCTCACACTGTCCTATAAAATATAACTGTCTAGAAAATCCTGCACAAGAGTGTTGTAATACAAAGTCAGAATGCAAAACTACAGGAGAATTATAAGACAGAAAGCAGATAGGAGATATACAGCAATATCTATATAGCACACACAACTCTGATGGGCAGTGTTTAAGTTGTAGCAGACACAGTCATGGTCTGAATCCTGGGAGTGGAAGTAGGCTGCATACAGAATAATACTCCACAACTGTACATATAAGACCAGAATGTCCAGTATATGGGTCCATATCTGCTGCCTGTCACCCTGTCCCCCTGGGAAGTCTGTGGGATGATCCCAAATGTTTAGGCAGCAAACAGGGAATACAACTGATTCTCACACATCTATGAGAGCAAACCTGTCACTCTAGCAACCCCTGAAACTGTTATGAGAGTATTAAGCCAAGTATGTCCTGTCTACACCCCCATGTTCTCACGCTGTGATCAGAGTGTGCACAGTAACAGAGTGATATGTATGTGCATAATACTAATGTGTAATCTGGAACTTTTTATTGCAACATTCAGGTAGTGCTGACGAACATTGCTCTCACAGGTACATTGGATACAAACACTGTGCTGAGAAATAAAAACCTTGATACCCTGTACTGATACTGTTTACTCTGGTATTGTATGGAATTGTGAGTGTTGCAGTTGCTCTGAATAATAAAGTATCACTGATCACTGTCACTAACATTGTGCTACATAATATAACTGTGTAGGAAAGCATGTATATGTGACTGGTAAGTCACTAAAGGTTGAAGAGGGGAATAGTCTAGATATGTCCCAGTACACCTGCATATGGTCAAGACATGGCTGGAGTCTGTGCAGAAGGAGATGGATAGCTATAACATCAACCCAGAATCTGGGAGAATGTGTAGATACAGTTAGTGTTAACAAACATTCCCTCCACAGATAAACCAGGTAAGAGGTGTATACTACAGGTAAAACCCAGTTCTTGTATAACGATGATGATAGCCCATATAACTGTCCAAACAAAGGCTATAGGGTAGTGAAGTAATACATGTAAGGTACAGATAACAACACTGACTAGGAAAGTAATGTGGACTACAGGAATATACTAGTTCTTAATTGACATATTTCTCTCCCCCCACCATATCTCCAACAATTAACTACATGCCCACCTCAACTGGTATGTAATGACTCTACTCTTCTGATTATGTCCTATTGGTTGATATATATTTAAATTTGTTTCCATTCTTGTGTTATATTGAATTATTATAACATTGGTGGCATGGTGCCAAATGTACCTGCATGCTGTTGTTATTACCACTGTGGTCTCATATATGCATGTGTTCTGTTTGCTATGCAACTGTTCCATATCTGGTGTCTGGGTTAATGGGAATATCTATGCATGCTGTTATACCTAACCCTGGAATGTGTTAACTGTTACTAACCAACATATTATGATAAAATTTAAACACTATAGCATGTTTGGGAAGGCCGGTCCCAGCGGACCCACCTGTCCCACCTCAGCTGGCCATGGCACAGGGCATCAGCATGTCTGGGGCCCAACCCGGGACCTCCTTGTCCTTTGGTCCTGCACCTCTTTCGGGTCGAACTACCTCACAGGATGGAGCTCACCCCATCAGGGAGTGGGCGCAGACAGGAACCTGTCACCCGTCGCCAGGTCCGGGTCGTGGTGTGAAAAGAGCTCCGCAGGGAGGTCAGAAATCTGCTACACCAGCCATGTGTTTCAACTAGAGGGTTGGCCTGGCTCTGCAACTCAGCCCACAGCACAGCCACCTTCGGGGCTGTGAAAGTGCAGTGGTGACTGCCCATGGGTGGGATCTCAGTTCCACTGTTTCCACTAGGGGGCTCACCGGCTTCTGGGTTCCCAACACACCTCCCCATCAAGGTATTTACCCCCCACATGTGTCATATACCACCCCTGTATGTGTGTTGTTTGTCTTGTCTGTTAACCTACCCAACCTACCTCCCCAAATATACCTACTATCCCTCCCCAACATCCCACTCTCACCTGAAATAAAAAAAGGGCAATCTGTCCCCCCAAAAAAATCTCGCCTCATACATAGCTGTCCATTTTGCACGTGTCCACTGGACACATGTAATCTGGTCTAATTGGCACCACAACATATTATTGTTGTCCTCATCCCTCTCTCAGTTGTTTGAGTGTCCAAATCTACCTCCAATTTCAGTGTATATGCACATCTGTAGCTGCAGAAGAAATGGGCAGCTATGGACCTTTCCTACATCCTTTCTGCACATCCCCAGCTATTTTCCCTACTGTCTTTACCTCTTTGTGCCCCTTTTTTACCACTTTCCTATCAACCCTTTTTTCTTTTCTTTTAAAGAAATTAGCACAAGGATAAGCAGGTGTAAGCACAGTTAAGCAGAACTAAGTGAGTTTAAGCCTGTTTGCACTGGGGTAAGCAATGTCTACACAGGTTAAGCAATTTAGAAGCTGAGTATAAAAAACTGTAACCGGACGTTAGCAGTGCTTACCTCCCCACAGACCAACTTACACCTGCTTAAAAGTGTTTTAATCACTCTGTATCCAACGGCCCATGTTCTGCCCAGCAACAAAATAAACAGCCTCTACAAGGATTGAACCCAGGACCCTGCACCATATAGCCAAAGTGATTTCCCACTAAGCCATGTCAGATATATGTAGCTACAATGTTTTCACAAACATATCATCCAGCCCAGTTATTCAACAGTACAGGGAATGTATTTCGACATGTAGATGTATGTGTGTGTGCATATAAATAGATATAACATATCTATATATGTAGATATAGCTATATATATATATATATATATATATATATATATATATATATATATATATATATATATATATATATAAAAACATATATACATGCATATGCATACATCTATAGATATATATGTCTACATCTATATGTCTATATATATATATATATATATATATATATATATATATATATATATACAGCAATTTATATATATGTCAGCAGATATATATATCTATATAGTTATATACAGACATACATCTGTAGATAAAAATGAAAACATAACAAAAGCATATATGTCCACATGCACCATTAAGGGGGTTGAGAGGCCCCAAACAATATACGTCTTGTACGAATAGGTATTTCCCTCCACAGCCAAACAAGTCTGCCCTGCAATACACTACCAACTGTTGCAGATCCCATAACCAGAACCTGACACGACATGGACACAAGATGTTAACAGTACTCCATCCCACCTGTATGATATCAGGTTGGTATCAGTAACATATCATGCAGTACAGTCCAGCTTCCATAGGGAATATACAACGTGGAAGCAATCAACACCCCTAGGATACAAATACACAGACACATATATGCAGATACAGATATATATATATATATATATATATATATATATATATATATATATATATATATATGTAACTACACATACACATGCAGATATATGTGTAGTAAGATACATATGTAGAAGGTGCATACAATATGGAAAAGCCACTATTCCTACAGTTACCACCATACCAACTGGACACTGTATAAGCCACCCATACAAATGACAATCATTGCCTGCAACATATACCCACAGAGAGGTCAAAGGATATAACACCACACACAGGTTTGCATACATGGGAAAGCTTTATTTGTGTACTATTGCAGTTGTAAATGCCATGTCATATAGCTGTTTAGACACTGACATCCATATAAATAGAGGAATGCAACTGTGAAACAGTTATACTAATACTAAGGTTTACAAATGTTATTGTCCAGGCCAAGGCCTTCAAGTAGTACAATAGTAAAGACAGACTGGGCCACACAATACCAAACAATCAACAGTAAGTAATGCAGATGTATAGTTCAGCAGCCTCTATCTGCACTCTACACAATCCCTAGGGGGTAAAGACCTCAGCTGATACAATGGGATGTAACTGTTACATAACAAGACATAACTGACACCATCACAAGCACACTGACAAACAGAACAGACTGTATGGCAGGAGGCAGTAGGCCTGCATTTACCAAGGAGGATTCTTTGGTAATGTACATCCAGATACCTTAAGGCAGCTTATCCCTGATACCCACACATGTAACAGCCTAGGTTAGTTATGGTACACCCCCCTAGACTCAATAATAGAGGGCCATACACCACTGTTACATACACTGACCTCTGGAGTGCATAAGGGCACACATGTATTGCGTAGGTGAAGCCCACACATATATGGCTCCAACCCAACCATATGTGTGGGAGACACAACAGCAGTGGACTGATGGCAGAAATGGCAGCATGACTTACTCATAGCCTACTACAGAACAACCCCTGACAGCATGTCATATGTGCAAAGCCTGGTATGATGGTGGGGGACAGAGTCTGGAACACAGGTCTATATGTGGAAAACTGTTGTCATACACTAAGCAAGTTGCTGGTGTTACAGGATAGTTTGCAACATACCCTTAGTCAGGAATATGACATTAGAAACAGAAATGGATGTAGCCATGTACTGATAGCACTAAACACACACTGTCAGTGAAATCTCTGACACAAGACCTGTGTGGTGGACAGACAAAACATAACAGGCACACCTCTGGCCATCAAGAGGATAGGCCCACAGTTGAGAGCTATGCAGACAGACTGCATTCCAAGTTAAACTAGTATGTACACACAGACCCTGCAACACCAGTGCTATACAATTTATACAACTCTACTCACTCTCTGTCTGTAGTTCTGGAACCTCCTACAAATATGTAGCTGGCCTGAGTGTGCAGGTTCCCCTGTAAGAGATATTGCTACCTGCTGTCTGTTACAGTGATGCCCACACACAGGAAGGATGTCCATCACACAGGAAAGGTAAAGGGACAACGACCACATGATGTAGGGATTTATAGTAGGTGGTTGCCATGACAGTGGTAATTGGAAGTACTACACGGCAAGCTGCATGCAGGTAGCAAGTGGAGGACACTGATTGGTGCAGAGGCCATCATCTGATCATGTGCATCACCTACAAAACCCACGCTGCAATCTATTCAAAGCAGCTCAATCTATTTATGGGACAAAGACCGAGAGAGAGAGAGAGAGTGGAAGTGGAAGTGGAAGTAAAAGTGAAAGCCAAAGCGACAGCAAAAAAAATTTATATAATTACATTTTATTTATTTATTTTTATTTATTTGCAGTTGGTTTTCCAGGATAGTCCATTGGGCCACTTGAACATGTTTTCAATGGAGTCCTGGGGAGAAAAGCTCCAATATCACTCTGAGAAAAGCTCCAATATCACTCTAGGTTATAATAGTTTAAAGATTATATTTATACAAAGGTTGCAGTTTTGAACAAGACCTTTACAATTAATACAGCAAACATTGCAAGTAATACACACTAGTGATGAGGTTGGAGTTAAAACTGACTGGCAATGGAACATTGCATTGTACAGCTGAGAGGCATTTCTTCTTAGGAACATACAGTTCATAGTTACAGTCTGATTCATTGTTTACATCCAGAAAACTATCCAGAACAGACATCATTCCTACAAAAAGGTATGTGAATTATATATGCATGTAATTGAATGTCGTACTTGGTCCATAATAATGGGATAGATGATGTTGAATTATTTATATGTGCCATCAGGTGTTGTTGTAATGATGTTCAACTGAACAACTGCTATGGACAATAGTGTCTGTCCCTGTGGGTAGTGGGCCATAGCCATCAACTGTGCAGATCAGCGCTGACTGACAAGATGTAAGCCATCATAGTGTGGTTGTGTAATGAGAAGTATGTATATTACGTGGCCAATAGCTGGTGGTGGAAATACTGCCATTGGATCCACAGCCCACCCCTTGCAGGATACTCAGGTCAATCTGTAATAAAGCATGCAGGAATGCCATAGGTGTGTAATAGGGTTACCTGCAATCTGGTCCTACATATACCCCTGTAACGTCAGGCTGTGTCCATATCTGGCACTTGTCTGCATTGTAGCAAGGCAGAACAGTGCAGCTGTGCAGGAAGGTGCTGTGATATTGTGGACCTGATGTCTGAATGTACCCCACATATGGGTATGCATATGTGTACATATATAAACATATACAATATATATATATATATATATATATATATATATATATATATATATATATATATATATCTACAAGTATGTCCACATATATACAGATACCCATGTGTAGACATATATATGACCACATATATACATCACATATATCTACATATATATAGATATATACCTATATGCACATGTATACATATATACAAACACACACACAAACATATATGTATGTAAATACAAGTCCTCTATATTTCTACCACAGTGCTGCATGCTATGTGCAAGGAAACAGCACACATAGCAATACACACAGATATCTACAGCTAGCAGTGTGTGCAACATGAATGGGTATGTCACATGTTAACCCCTTGTTGGGACCATATTGCCCTCGTTTGTGAAGTATAGAATGTGAATATGGGGAAGTCTGGCAGGTATAGCTGTGGAGGTGGTCAGGGTTGGTAGATATATAAGACAGTCTACAGGGATGGTATGTGACACATGTGGTGGGTAAACACCCTGGCTGGTGTGTGTGGTCTGTGATGTGGATGCTCCATGTGCCCCAATATGGACACAATGGGAACAAGCCTCCCACCCACTGCTACTCATAACAGCAGTCCACATCCTGAAGGTGCCTGGTTTGGAGGCTGATCTGGAGGAGCATGTCGGCCCTGTGAATGTGTACTGGGTGCCTCAGAATGATGTAGCACATCCCACATGCATCTCTGTAGCCTGTTATGGAACTGACCCTGGACCTGACCTCAGAGGACAGGAACATGTCTGTGTGTGCCCCCGAGGGAGACATCATCCCCTGGGTTGGTTCCACCTGACTGTATTGTTGGACCAGTACATGAGGAGGCCCCAGAGTGGGACACATGATGGGGCCAGGTAAATGGGTAGATGGGTTTGGAGAGGTAGTTATGCTGGGCAATAGTACATATACATGCTATTGTATCACTGTTATAGAACATATGTTGGTAGTAATAGTCTACACAATCCCAGAACATGTCCAACAGCATGCATAGATATCCCCAATAACACAGAATGGCAGATGTGCAGCAATCACAAAGCAGCCGTACCACAGGCAAATATGGAACCATAGGGGTGCTGGCAATGGCATGCAGGTGAATAGTGTGTAACAGGCCAGCAATGGTAGTTTCCACACAGGGAACATGTCTACATACACATAGCAGAAAGTGTGGCACAATACAATATCTCTCCCACTGGTAGGTAAACTGTAGCCATACCTAATGAGTTCTGTGTACAGTTTGTTGTCGCTGATATTGTAGGGGTGACAGAGATGTGTATGAATAACTGTGGTAACCTTGCTGTATGAGTTGCTCAGACTTGTTACCATCTTTATGTCTTTCAGCCAAGATGTCACATGCACATCTGCCAACATATTCAGCGGCTGAAAATGAAGTGCTGATCATGTATTTAATCCAGCACAACCCTGTGCTGTTTGACTGGGCCGACAATGGCAAGCAGGAGCAGACTGCCCTGTAGAATTACCTAGTCCACAGGGTCAATGATGTCAGACTGCACAACCGTAGTTATGAGCAGGTCCGGCATCATTGTATTGACCTGCTTTGCAATGCCCGTCAGCATGCTGCTGCAGTCTGAGGGATCACCTCAACACAAGGGGGGCCATGCCATGACATCCATCCCCCCTGAAACATGTGGAGGGAGCTCCTGGCCAGCCTCCTGGCACCTGCTAATCCAGCCAGCCACCAACCATTGGATATCTTTGTGGAGGTAGATGCCACAGGGCACATCAGTAGACCACTGTTGCATATACATCTGCATCAGTACAGGTAGAGTATGCATATCTGACATGTCATAGGTATATTGTGTTGCTGCATAGTAGTGATAAACAGATGTCCATATGTGGTAGTAATGTGGGAACGTGCTGTTGATGTATTGTAATACAGCACCCACCCTGTAGCACTGCCACAGGTGTGGCCACTGACATTGCATCTCTCACCCTCTTATGTAGGTCCCTCCAGGATACCACCAAGGCAATAGTCTGTAGCCGGTGAGTATGGTTTATGTAGATGCTTGCCAACACAACGGGCATGTCATGGTGATGGTATATGCCATGCACACATCTAAAACACCTACCCAAAATGCATGCTGTACATGTGCATGTATTGTTGCTGTGAAATGCACAGCATCACAGGGGTGACCATGATGGGGTATTGGAAGGGTATGTCAGATGCCTGCATGATAACTAACATCCTGTCATTGCAGAATGTGTCCACAGGGAGTAACATATTGGTGGGAGACATGGCCTACAGTAGGGACATGTCAACACCCATATACAGTGCAACACCAGTGTATATGCCTGTAGGACAATGGCAACTGCTGCAGAGATACACTATGGCATAAGGCATTACAGTAGTCCACATTATCAGTCTGGACTAGGCTGTAACATGTGGTGTTCAGTATATGGGACACTGCAAAGTGACACACATGTGTATGGCTTACTTGTCCTGCATCTGCAAAATGGCTGAAGGAGGGGAGTGTCAGCATGACACACCAGTGCACTGCAGCAGGGATACTAAGGATGCTAAGAATGGCAGTAATCGCACATAGTCAGGATCCGGACCTGTGACAAAAGTAACTATACCACAGCAATAGTGATGGCAGTGTGCAAACACCAAGGCATGTGCACATGAGTAGACCTTGCAATCATGCAGAGTAGGGGGATATGTGTAGGGCAGACTAAATATACACTGGCAATTGCAGATGGCCCACGCTGGTATACCCCAGCCAGGAGCAGTGACTGCTGTAATATACACAACAAGAGGTGCATCAAGCTGTCATAGCACACATATGCCCGCACAGAGTGTATGCATCATGGTCAGCATCCACACACCTAACACATTCTGTAGACACTGCATGTGAAAGTACAGGACATATGTCACATATCGGGCACATGTACTGTTAAGATATGCAGTGATGTTGTTCCAATGCAGATCATGGATGGGTGTGTCATATCAGGAAGGGTGTGTACACCCCCCCATAGCCATGGTATGCTCTGATGGTTGTTAGTGTAAGAGTATTGGATTGCTCATACATGGTCTGCTGATGTTGAGAGCTGTAAATCAGGCATCAGGCATTCACAAATGACATCTGTCCACATATCATCCCAGGTATGTGTTGCTGAAAAACATAGGGGCTGGTAGCATTAAAGCTGACATAACTGACACAGTACTACAAATTCCACAATGGGCTGTACACCTGTGAGGTGTGGTGCACAGTACATGGCAGGGTGCAGGACAGGTGCACAGCAATACTGTGTCCATGGGTGCAATGGTATCCAGGGAAAGGGACATCACCTAGTGACACAGCACATGCACCACACACATGTATACTCTTGCTAGCATGGATTGACTATAGCTGAACTGCATGCTGTTGTGTACCATATGTTCTGCATGTTGACAGATGGGTAATAGGATGACTGTGTGTACTATCATTGTGCAACCTCACCCATGTGTGTGCATGTGTGTGTGTGTGTGTGTGTGTGTGTGTGTGTGTATGTGTGTATGTTTCCTGGTGGTTAGTTAGTTTGTTTGTAGGGTCACTCTGGTGAAGTGGAGGGAGGTTGATGGATTTGTGTGTGCATGTGTGTGTTTGTGTTGGTGGCCATGTATGCACATGGGAGATTGTGGGATGTTAATACAGTAGAACCTCTCTTTGGGACCATGCAGTACATAGACTTAGACTGCCACGTTACACACCAGGAATACCTGTTATGTGTGTAATCACAGGACAGCTGATAGTATAATATGGTCTGTAGCATGGAGCAGGCATCGAGAGGGAAGGTAGACACCAGATACACCCTTAATATCGCATTCAACAGGGAGGTCACCTACAACCCACGTATGCAGCACTACAGATGCATTGGGAAGTACTAGTCAACACCAGGGACTGTCTCCAAATATTACAGTTGTCACATGATAGGCTGAATGAGCAGCATATCTGGCATGTACTGAGCATTATATACACATGCCATGCCAATGCTGATATTATGGATAGAACATAGTAGCCTACACATATAGAGGCCATGCTCATGATGTCTGGACATACAGAGGGTGCATAACGAATGACAGCAGTGAGGCCATGTAAACCCACTACACACAGGTCAGGCAGGTAATGTAGTAACAGGTCTTGTGGTGTGACCACTTGTGTAGGCATTTTGAGCTGATATGTTAATGAGTGGTATCAATGTGTGTAAGTTAACAAGTGAGATGCAGGATGGGGTACCATATGAACATATACATGGGACTGTCTCTAAAGCCATGGACAGGTAGGTATTATGGACGTGTGTGTGTGTGTGTGTGTGTGTGTGTGTGTGTGTGTGTGTGTGTGTGTGTGTGTGTGTGTGTGTACTGTTAGGCAATGCTGTACAGGTTTTAATGTGCATTGTTTTCCCCCACAGGTGAAAAGGTGGGCCAGGGTCCCTCCTGCATGCACTCTGATGTTGGTGTCCATACAGACACTAAAGATGATGATAGTACTGTTGAGGCAGAAGTGGGGCTGTCAGGGGCCGACACTGTGCCAACATTTGACACCCCCCCTTTTAGCCACCCCAACCCCGCACACAGTTTCAGTGCCCATACATATCCCATCACCAGTGGCCATAGTGATGGGACAGCTGGTGTTTGGTGGCAGTGCTCAGGAAAGTGTGGTAACCATGCCTACTGTGTCCAGTCACATCAGGCATAGCTGGATGTCCAGCAGGGCACCACATAGGTGGATGTCCCAGGGTGCTCATGGTAGGGCCACTAGGCATCATGCTCCTGGCAGAGGCGGCATAGCTGGTACAAGCAGGCACATGTTTCTGGCTGTCTTGGCAACACAGTCACGCATGGAACATCAGACCAGACAGGGCCTGCGGCTGCAGAGTGCTGCTCTTACATCTGCAAGTGACAATGTTCATGAACCGGCTAGTGCCATCTGTGTATTAACTGAGTTCACAGATAGGCGGTCTGGTGAGATGATGGCCCTCATCAACCATGGTCTGTCTGTGCTTGAACGGCAGAGGCGACATAGCTGGTACCAGCATGCGCATGTTTCAGGCTGTCATGGCAGTGCAGGGACATATGGAACATTACACCAGACAGGCCTGAGGCTGCAGAGGGCTGCTTTTGCATCTGTAAGTGACAACATCCATGAATTGTCTGGTGCCATCCATGCTTATACCGAGCTCATAGATAGACGGCATGGTGAGATGATGGCCCTCATTGGTTGTGGTGTGTCCATGCTTCAGTGTGTGGTGGGGATGGGGCGACGACCATGTGGACATGGGTCAGACACTCCAACAGCTGGCCGTCAATGTGGACATGCTAGGACACCAAGGGGCTCCCATAGTGGCAGTACCAGCCCCGGCAGAGCGAATGCTGCCCACACCACACCACAGCAGGCCACATGCATGTGGCCCTGGCCAGTCCCAGGAGGGGCCTGATACCAGCAGACATTTGTCATAAGCAGGTGAGAGTAGCACATCAAGGCCTGTACCTGGATGTGTCCATGGAATTCCTGGCAGGCACAGTCCATGTGTCCATGGCAGGAGACAGTGAACTGCACACCCTGCCAGGTATGGTCTGCAGCTGTCCATAAACCCCTGTGTAGGGCAGCCACATGGCAGAACTGTGGGCATGCATACCCACACACTATACAAACACACCAAGGGCAGCCCCATTCCTACACACACCACAGCACCATGCCCAGCTCAATGCAGTACACCTCCTCACCCACACACATGGTGTCAAATGTATGGCCCACCCTTGGACTCTGGCAAACCAGCATCACACCCTGTGCATATGATGATACCTGTGCCACATCCCTGTCATCCATACCATCAATGCAGGGACAGGCTAATATGGTTCTGATGCACACGGTGACTTTACTACAGTGTACCATGGTACTGCAGTGTAACATGTTGTAAGGAGTAAAGTGTAATGCATATATGGCAGGTAGTGTAGCCATCCAGCAATGATGCATTTTAGCTGTTAGTAACACTGGTTGGTTGTGGTCCCTATAATGTTATCCATTTGTGTTGTAGGTGTACATGTGTCAGCACGAGGATGGTCTGGAGTCATATTCCACAATGGGGTATGGCACTGTGGTGACACCATGACTGTGACATATTTGGGGTACAGTTGAACACATGTCACAGGTTACTGAAATGGTTATTGCGTGTGCCATATGGACAAGTGACCTGCTGAGGTGTGTATACCCTGCAACCTGATGAACACCAATCCACATACACGCACACTGTTACCTGGCAAAACTGGGACTAGATCCCTACCTAGCTATATAGTGATACTGAAGTGTGTGGCTGACATTGCACACACCACACAGCGTTTATGGTGAGGTGTGTCCCAGGTTACATATTACATGCAGAACATCCCCAGTCATGTACAGTATGCTAATGGGGGATGCAATGGGTGTATATGGACAATACATAGTGTGACATAACTTCATATACACATTAACAGACACATAACAGTCAGACACACATCTGAGATACCAGGGTCTGTCACTGCTAAATAACTTGACTATGTGTCCAATGTGTTACAGGTAGGCTGCACACAGCACTTGCATAACTAGCTTGGATTGTGGTATCAGTTGCCTGTATGGTTGATGGTGACAGTGGTAACCATAACGTGGTACATGGGACATATACTGGGTGTACCTTGGTGTAGTGAAAGTGTACACAGCACCCACATCCCCCAGTGGATATTGTACTCCCTGCAACCCATGATGACACTCTGCCATACCCACCATCACACATTGACCATGACTGCAATACAGTATACCCCAACAGTGGTACTACAGGGATATGCATCTAATGCACATAACCACATGCATAGTAGGGTGTTGCATTGTCATGCCTCACCTATGGGCAGCAACAACACTATCCATACTACTATGTGGCAATGGGTATTGTAATAGGAGTATGTGGCCTCAAAATGCTGTACCCTACAGATATACAGATATGCACAACTACACGCACATGCCAGAACACAATGGGTATCCCATGCCTATCAACCCATTTGTAAAACACTGTAGTGCTGGTACTACAAGGATCACGTAGCCAGTATGGGGAGGAGCTTAACAGGGTACATGTATTGTCCCATACAGCAGCAGCCACAACTGACTATGGCAACGGGTGTTGCGTTGGTTGTGAAGGCCCTCATGGAATTCCCAAGTACAGGTGCGCTAACACACAGACACTGTTATACTCAGTCATGCACATATATGCATGTGTTACTACAGGGGTGTATCGCTGCAGGTGGTCATAGCCGTGTAACTAGCTATTGTCCAAGGAGAGATGGGTTTTGTAGGAGTTGTGTGTACAGTGGGATCCTGCTACCTGCCATGTGGCAGCAGGCAATCTATCGACAGCCACTACTGTGGTGACCCTCAGGGTGAGAATGACATGCATCAGCCAATCCTCCAAGTGCCTCCTGTACATGGCCTCTGAGGTGATCAAGTTGACATGTATGCAACATGCATTACAACACATGGTTATCTGTGATGGAGTCCTGTACCCAAGCATGTTCGTGGTGGTACCTGTGGCATGTGGTGCATACAGGGTGACATCTCCTATATGTGCCAGTTCTTACACAGCTGGGCAGACATGTCAGTGCCAATCAAGCTTAGGTTGCCTGTACATATCCCAGCTGGATACCTGACATCTGCACATCTGTACAGGGACTGACAGTCATCAGCTTGGCAAGTAGCTATGCAGTAGGATGAGTGTGGTGACAGATTTTTGACAACAATATGTATGCCATAACTACATGTCAGAAGCCCTCACTAACATATGCTGTACAGACAGTAGTCTGCAGTTACATTCCATATGTTGGATCATTACCCGAAAAGGGGTATATACTGTGACACAGCTCACACACCAGGGATACAACAGGGAGGCATCAGTGTCCAGCTATGCCTGCAGGTGTGCCTGGGTAAACACTGTCAACAGTAGTACTGCCATGATACACTATATGCCAGTGTGACAGCATGTACCCTGGCCTCATATCCCTGTATGTAAAACATTCACATGGATAACAGTTCTGTACAGGCGACATATATGTCTATGTCCTACACATGACACACACACACCCTTGCTACTGTAATGACAGCACATAGGCACATGTATTGTACATGGCATTACATACATTTATTACAGATGTGAGTACCCTGCTATGTTATCAGACTGGGTGGTGTGACCTGGTTACCAGGGCTAAGCCATGCTTAGCAAGTATCAACATTGCTGCAATATAACAGCTGAGCTGATTTGTGCACTGGTAAGCGATGCCTACACTGTATAAGCACCCGTATGTTTACCTATAGCTTTGCACCACTTAGCTTTGCCCAACCCACTTAAATCTGCCTTAACCACTCTGTATCCGACAGCCCTTGTCCCACCCAGCAACAACATGAACAGCCCTTAGGTCTTGAACCCAGGACCCAGTACACAACAGTCACAACACTTAACCACTATGCCATGACCACTGTGAAGACAGCTATTGTGTTACCAATATAGCTGTCAATACATATATTGTGTAGTATTGAACAATTGCCTTTACTACCTAAATTGTTTAGTCCTTGTTATTAATATGACTGTTGTATCACATATGTTGTTTTATCATAATGTACACATAGCAGATATATACGGTGAGATACATCTGGGAGGGTATGCAGAACTGTGAGGTTTACATATGACAGGAATATGGTTATACACATATAATAGGTCTATATATGTCTACATGTACATACACAAGTATACTCATGCATATGTCTGTATACACATCTGTATAGTGCTACATATATATAGCAATGTGTACATCTCTTTGTATGTACACACACACACACACACACATATATATATATATATATATATATATATATATATATATATATATATATATATATATATATATATATATATATATATATATATATATATGTATATATAGATATGTGTATATATAGCTATATATGTATGCACATCCTATGTGTACAGATATGCCTAGTTATGTTGGTATATATGCACATATCTATAACTATATGTGCATACATATCTATTCTGATATACCTACTTCTGTAAATATGTATGTAGATATCCATATGTATATGTGCATATATATCTCTATCTGTATATGTGTAGACATATATTGTTCTGTATATGTATATATCTGAGTTTATATGTATATCTATTTACATATACATATACATCTATGTATGTTGATATGTATGTGTATATATCTATATAGATATCTGAATATTTGTATATACATATATTTTCACCATATGTCCTGAAAATGCTGTGTAGCCCTACCTCAGCCCCTATAGTCCCAAATTTGTAGTGCAAGAGGATGTCAGGTATGTATAGCAGGTATATTTGTAGACTATTGCTACTGTAATAGGGATTGTTTTCACAGACATGGTGTATGTGGGAGGTCACATCTTATTTTAACATGTGCACCATTGGCTACTGACAGAAATCCTAAGGACATCATAGTACATTACCACTGCTAGCACATAATGCTCCTGTGGAACAACAGCTAAGGTATTGGCCAATATATGTGGACAGTCTGACACACTCTGGACAGTCCAGAGGTATATACAGAACCCCTTAGTGCAAGACATTTGGACCAAGCCTGACAATGTGGATGTTAACAGCCATGTAGATGGGTATAACACGTAACTACTGGTATACATTCGCCCCCATAGGTTATGTATTCACACACCCCTGTCTGTCCTGACACATAACCACTGGTACAGAGGTGCCATGGCAATGTGCTACCCACTATATATTGATATACATCAGTACAGCATCCCACTGCTCTGCCATACATGACTGTTATGGTGGCCCAGCAGCAGTATATCTGGCAAGTATCTGGACATGACATAGGTTCATAGGTTCATAGGTTGATACTAGGCTATATGCCCTAGGGCATTTATCTGCCTAGCCAGAGTGTATTTGGCTTACACCACCCCTTAAATAGGTTTTACTGTGCCTTTTTTTTGGTTACTTTATTAAGCCTCTGTCTAGTAGTGACACAGAAGTGATCCCCGGAGTGAACTTACGATCTCCCATCCACTTATCAAGATTTCTCTTGAAGAGAGTCAGCGAGGGGCACTGCCTGATATGGACTGGAATTCTATTCCAGAATACTGGGAGCCTCTGGGTCAAGAATCTGTCTCTCCAGCATGTCCTATTAATTTCTGTGTTGAGATTCAAATTCCTTGAGCGTGTAGCTCTAGTCGATTTGGATTTTTTGAGGTAGAGCATGTCCATTAATTCTGAGTTAGACATGGCTTTATAAGTCAGGCACAGATCGCCTCTAAGTAGGTGGTATGCAACTGAGTAGAGCTGGAGTTTCTTTATCCTGGCAGCATAGGTCATCTGTTTGAGACCCTTGATCCTCTTGGTGAAGTACTTTTGTGGTCTCTCCAGTTGCTGCAGGTGATGGGTAAGGTACATCCCAAACGGGGTATTGTATTCAATTATGGGCCTGATGAGGGATGAGTAAAGGGGCACAATGACCTCCTTGGATCTAGATGTGAACCCTTTCATGATGAGGTGGGCTATAAAGAAGGTCTTTCTAATCACTTTGGCAATGTGGTTGTCAAAAGAGAGATTACTATCAACTTGGGTTCCTAGGTCCCTAATTACTTCCTCCGTACTTAATGGATTACCGCCTATATGGTAGTTTGTGGGCACTTTGTTTTTTCCAAATGGTATGACTATACACTTCTTGGCATTTAGTTTCAGGCCATGGCTTTGGCACCAGCTGTCCATCTCTGTGAGACCCTTTTGGAGGATGCCTGTGTCAGCTGGAGAGTCTATTATGGCACCCAGTTTGCAGTTGTCTGCAAATGTGTTCAGCCATAGTCCTCCCGTGTTGGCCTGTACCTCTGAAAAATATATACCGAACAAGAGCGGTCCCAGGACTGAGCCTTGTGGGATGCCACTTCTAACAGGTTTAGAGTCTGACATAGGTCCTGCAATTCTGACCATGTGGGTTCTGTCCTTGAGCCAGTTAGAAACCCATCTTATGACATAGGGGTTGATATTTAGGCTGGAGAGCTTATCTATGATGCCAGAGTGGGGTATGGTGTCAAAGGCTTTTGCGAGGTCTAGGTAGGCGGTGTGGACTACCTTCCCTTCATCTATGGCCTTGGTGACTGTTTCAAAAAAAGCCAAATTGTGTAGGATCTAGCGTCTGTAGTTCCCCAATGTCCTTGTTTATGAGTCCCATGATGATCCGCTCCACGGCCTTGCAGACTAGGCTAGTCAGGCTTATGAGGTGATAGTTCCCAGGGTCAATTGAGGCTCCACCTTTATGGAGTGGGACCACTGTTGCTGTACGCCATTCCTTGGGTACATAACCTGTAGAAAGGCTGAGATTGAACAGTAGCCTAATATGAGGTTTTAGCTCCTCTTGGAGCTCCTGTAGGACGCAGCCCGGGAGACCGTCCTGTCCCATTGATGCTGTGTTTTTTGCTTTGGAGAGGGCAGCACCTACCAGAGCATCTGTGATGACAAGGAAATGAGACTCTGCTGGGATAGATAATTGCTCCTTTGGGGGGAAGGGGGGGGAGAAGTTTTCACCGAACCTGTCCGCCAGGATGTTGGCAATGTCTGTGGGTTCAGTGTATTTTTTGTCATTTTGGACTAACTCCGAGCATATCTGGGTGTTGCCCCCAGGTTTCTAACATAATTAAAGAAAGCCTTGTGGTTATCTTTAGTGTTTTGTGCAATTTTTCTCTCAAAGCTGGCCTTGGAAGATTTTATGAGGGACCATAGTTTTTTGCTAGTACTGATCAGTGATGTCTTCTTATTGAGGGATTTTGCTCTATCCTGCAGTAGCTTTCTCCTTTTGTTGTATAGTTTATTTATGGCCGTGGTCCACCAGACAGGACGTCTGCCGTTGGAGGACTGGGTCTTGGTTTTATTTGGGATTGCATGATCCATGCATTCCTGAAGATGTCCATAGAATGCTTTTATATAGACTCTGCTGTTTGGGCCGTAGTTTCCACTGACCCGGGGGCTTTGAGTGATTTCACCTTGGTTATGAGGAGTGTGAAATTAGCCTTGGAGAAGTTTTTTACTGTGGTTTTTTGGGGTGGTGGTGGGGTCGGGATGTGGATGTCCAGCGAGATTAATTTGTGGTCTGATCTTACCAATGAGGGGTGTACCTCTGGTGTAGAGCATAGTCCCCATGTTTGTGATGACCAGGTCAAGTATGTTTACCCCTCTTGTAGGCATGGTGACCAGTTGTTCCATAGCATTTGAGTTTATAAATTCCAGGAACCTCTGGGCTAGGCTGTTAGGGCTTGAGTAGTGTTCCCAGTCTATGCTTGAGTAGTTGAAGTCACCCAATATAAAGGTATTTGGAGAGACATTCATATTCTCCAATGTTCTCAGGAAAGCCACGTGAGGTTCCAGAGTCTGGGATGGTGGTCTGTAGCAGGCTATAAACTGAAATGCAGTTTTGCCCACTGTTAGTTGCACATGGATGGTTTCTGAGGCTTCATGCAGTGCCACTAACCTGGTGGTGTGGGTATCCTTGATGAATATGGATACTCCCCCTCCTTTTGTGGTTTGGTCCGAGTTTTCTGGCCGAAAAGCATGGTATGAGGTATAACCTGGTAGTGCTGGAGTGCTCTTGGGAGCCTTGAACCAGGTCTCTGTTACTGCACAGACATCGATATTATCCATGCTGAGGAGAGCCTTGAGTGCTTGCAATTTGAGGTTTAGACTTCTGGCATTGAGTAGCATTACCCTTAGTTTGTTTTTCCTTGTGTTGTCTATGGAGGTGGGTTTGTCTTTTGAGCTTTGCCTAAAAAGGTACTATGGGGTGACAAGAGCCTTTGCCAGTATCTGAAAGCCCAGAGGTGACAGGTGCAAGCCATCCCTAGTGAAGTAGTGTGGCTTGTCGAGCATGTCATCCCAGGCTGACAGACACTGGATCCCCTTTGAATGACACCAGAATTTTAGCCAATTGTTAAAATTGATCATCTTGTCTTTATACTATGGCATCATTTTTGGTGAAGGTAAAATGCTACTCAAGGTCTGGGCTACATGATCTGAAAGCTCCTCTATGTCTCTTTTCATGTAGTCCAGAGAGGTATGTCTCAGGTCATTCACACCAGCATGGACGATGACAGAGTCATATTTGTACTTGCTTTGGAGTGACCTGAGTGCTTGTGTTATGTGGCGGATCCTGGCGCCCGACAGGCAGCTCACCGTGACCTTCTCCTTGTTCAGCCTGGTGAGTGGGACGTCAGTGTGCCTGATGATAGAGTCAGCTATTACAAGTGTATCAGGTGTGTTGTTTGTCCTTAAGGGCTGTGACTGTTTGGCACACTGATTTTGTGAAGTATGTGTTTCATTTTTTTGTTGTGTGGTAGAGGTTGCTTGGATGTCTGCTTTGGAGGTCTCTGCTGTTTAGGCAGATTTGTATTTAGAGCCTCCGAGTATGTTTTAGTGTGTTTATGTGTTTGATTTGATGATGTGGTAGGTCTATGTGCGACTGGATTTATGGTGTGTATGGTTACCTTCTCCCCCTGACTGGCTGTGACAGTATTGCTTTGAGAGAGCTTAGCCTCCAGTTTGGCTATATGGTTGCATCTCTCACATATATTAGTACTATTTGGGAGGAGGAGAGGGTTGTCTGTGTACATGAGGCAGTTGTAACATTGCCTCAGGATTCCCAGATTCACCAGCTGGTCTGGAGAAGAAACTGGCAACTGACCTTTGGACATGCCGGTATAGTATAAGTAACTCCTTTAAGGCTAACAAAAAGGACCAATAGGGGAATGAATATTCCTAGGGAGTATATGAGGATGTAGTGCTATTAGTTTATTAGTACTAACTTATATAATTGCTTGTAAGAGCAGTGCTAGGTTATAGGTTTAGAATAAGGTCTTTACTTGAGAGAATAGATCAGATCTAAGGGAAAAAGTGAAGAGCAGAATTTGTGGTGCCAAGAATGGTTTAAGCCTGGTTAAGCAGCGCTGCCCGATGCTGCGCTATGCGCAACATTGTGCAAAGCCATGCCAAAGTGGGTTTTTATACAGGGAACTTTAAAGAGCTAGAAATTGGCACAAAACAGCCAATAAGCTAAAAGATTCTTGTGCTGAGGTCACTCCTCCAGGGACAGATAGGCTGCTTAAAGCTCCACACTCCCGCTGGTGAACAAACATCTCACTGGGTATGTACACTAAGCTGATAGGCATGTAACAAAGCACTGTGCAGGCTACAGGCACACTGGCTCAACACTGGCCTACATTTCCTATGGGGAAATGCACATGTACCAGCATATATGGCAGGCTTTACAGGCATATCACAGCAAAGAGTATGATACACCTGTGTGAAAGTGCATAACCACAACCAATTTGAACACAGACACAGCCACATATGGTAGGCTAGCGTAATATTACAGTATATGGACTATCTGTTCAACACCATCCTTATATGTGCCACTCACACACTAACCCTACATATACTGGACCGCTACACAGTGTGGTCCAATGGCTGTCTGTGGTATGGGACATGTGTGTGTATGGCCCTACAAACATGTAAGCCAATAGGGTAACATACAGTGGAGCAGCATGTGACATCAGATAGAACAGGACCAAGAACAATGATATCTACCACAGTCTGTACACAGGCCAAAGTACATATTAACAATACACACACTGTCAACAATCACCATAAGTACACAGACCTCAGCACTGTACAAACAACCACAGAATGTCCAGGTTATACCATAAAATATAACCCCTACTATACATAACATGTGTAGCAGCCTGATATCTCGCTGGTTTGTTATCAGATATGATGTCACTAATTATGGTGTACAGCACATATGCACCTCTTACTGCATGACATATGTACAAAGGTTGACAGAATTGTGGCTTGAGGTACATGAAGTCAGTAACTCTTAAGGCTGTCACCATCTACAGACTGCAATCCTCACACTACCTTCTGCAGTTCACAGATAGGTGCTCTGTGGGTAACACATGAAACAAAAGGCACCACACACTGTCCAGTCTGCAGATGACCCTACAGATGGGGGTTTCCTCATAAACATAGCACTGTAATGGCAGGTATTAAATCATGTAGGACAGCCATATCCACACACACCCTGTTAAACTAACATTACTCCAAATGCAGTATAGCAGCACTTACAGTCTGTAGTTGGGTCAGGCACATCCCCCTCCTGTGTGTTGCCCTGCTTCCACATTGTAATTTGTTAGAGGTAAATCCTCAATCCATCTGAGATGCTGTTTGCCAAACAACAGTTTGAGTTCCTGCTCACAGTGAATGTAAAGGCCCAACACCAACATGATGTTCCTGGATATTGGAGTGTGTTCCCATGCAATTGGCTATGGGAATGTTACCACAGCTGTTCCACATGCAATCAGCTAGAGGAGGGCTGCAATTTGTGCATAGGGCATCAGCTGATCATGAACATCACTTAAAATACACATGCTTCTGCTTAAGAAATGCAGGTGTAAGACTCCACATCCACCAGAGAGGGAGTGAGAGAGGCAGACAGAGGCAAATAAAAGTCAGGGAGGGATGGGAGAGTAAATCTTAAGCATGTTTGTATCACACACCTACCAATACAGGGTGTCAAACCCCTAATGAATATGTAGTGCTATCACATGTCTATGCAGTTATTGGATGCACCACATAGATTACATGTTGAAGATCCCTCATAACATATATGTGATGATGAGTGACATCTACAACAGGGATATGGTAGCTATATGGTAGGTGTAGTACACGTGCCTGTCCACATGAACAGGTGCCAGCGTCAACACAACCACACTTTCACAGGGATGCACACACTTTGACACACTTGGCAGAGCTAGGAATACAACTCATCACTAGTGAGATTGCCAGAACACATGACTGTGCAGGTATCACATGCACCACAGGGGTCATACGGAGGTTATATGAGCAAAGGGTATGTGGCGGTGTCTGACAGACAGAATGCTTCAGTATGCCAATGGAGGTTGTAGTAAGTGTGAATGTGGTCATACACATCATACAACACACGCACAGACACAGGGTGTCAGTACTGACATGCATGGGTGCATTGCTTCACAGGTGTGTAGTGGTTGAATGTTCCAGACAGCTATACAAGTCTAGATGATGGGTATACCTTCATGTCAGGCCACATGACAATGGTCTGCACTGTGGCTCAGGGGTGTAGTGTCTGGATTTGCCCACACAGGTGGGTATTGTATTCACCATCCAGTCACCTGGGTGACTATTGCATGTGGCCAATGCTGTGCATCTCTTGCCATGTATGTGTTCCTTAGTCCATGATATGGATGGTGTCTGGATGTGCACACTTCCCACATGCATGTACAGTGACATGTGGAACTGTACCTGAGGTGTCTGGCCCATGTTGTGTACACAGATTGTTATCATCAGATGTGCCAGCCCTGGCCTCATGTGGTGGGAACTGTTAATGGATGACAGGTTGACTCTGCACCTACATTGATAGCCTTATACTGGTATTCCCTGGTGTCAGTGGCATCTGTCCATACAGGGCATGTTTTTCAGGCAAGGTATGTCCTTTGTAGGTCACATTTAATGGCACCGCAGATGTTGCAGGTGTCCAGTGGTGAACATGTGGAAGGTGCACTGTCAGCATGTACATGCCTATTGAACTGATGGACAGGGTGCCATGCTCTCTGTAGCCCACTGCAATCACATCATGGTTACTATCAGTGGGCAATATGCATGGTACTACCAACATAGTGGCTATTGCCTAGGCAAGTGTTTGTGTGTGTGTGTGTGTGTGTGTGTGTGTGTGTGTGTGTGTGTGTGTGTGTGTGTGTGTGTGTGTGTGTGTGTGTGTGTGTGTGTGTGCGTGTGTGCATGTGTGTGCATGTGTGTGCATGTGTGTGTGTGTGTGTGTGCATGAGACATGGGTTGAGAGTGTTCTCTGGGTTATACTAGGGATGCTCACTTTGTTCACCAGACATTGATGTCACATGTAGGGGTATGGATTTGCACCCCAGCCTCTCGGCTATTTCACATCTCTTATCCCTGTACAGTGGACATTGTGATATATACTAGGGTCACCTTATAATAAATTTGCAAAACCCACTCCATATTGAGTCCAGTTGTTACACACTCACAGCCACCTCATCACAGGACACGAATTACAAATGCAGACACACACCTGTCATATCTGGGATTAGAACTCCTACCTAACAAGTTTATTACACTACAGCACTATGCAGTTATAGGATGCAACATGGAGACTGCTGGAGTACTCTTTCTCCAAAGGTGTATTTCACAGTGAAAGACATCAGCAGGATTGCCAAAGTAGGGCATTTGAATTGTAGTGAGTGTGACTAGCCTAAAATGCATTGCTCCCTACACAGACATAGAAACACATGCAACACATCCACAACTGCCATGTGTGGGAATAGAACCGCTACCAGAGTTCTATATCACACTACAGCATGAAGCTGTTATAGGACGCACTATGGGGATAACTGGAGTGCTCCTTTCCCAAAGGTGTATTTCACAGTAAATTATATCAGCAAGATTGCCAAAGTAGGGCATTTGAATTGTAGTGAGTGTGATTAGCCTAAAATGCATTGCTCCCTACACAGACATAGAAACACATGCAAAACATCCACATCTGCCATGTGTGGGAATAG
This sequence comes from Protopterus annectens, assembly GCF_019279795.1. Classification (NCBI taxonomy): domain Eukaryota; kingdom Metazoa; phylum Chordata; order Ceratodontiformes; family Protopteridae; genus Protopterus; species Protopterus annectens. Next base: position 384,254,897 of record NC_056729.1, read on the forward strand.
AACCCCTACCAGAGTTCTATGTCACACTACAGCATGAAGCTGTTATATGACATGACACAGGTATTACTGGAGTACTCCTTCTGCAAACGGGTATTTCACAGTGAATAACATCAGCAGGATTGCCAATGTAGTGCATTTGAATTGTAGTGAGTGTGACTAGCCTAAAATGCATTGCTCCCTACACAGACATAGAAACACACACAAAGCATCCACAATTGCCATGTGTAGGAATAGAACCCATACCAGAGTTCTATATCACACTACACCATGAAGCTGTTATGGGAATCACCATGGGGATAACTGGAGTACACCTTCCCCAAAGGTGTATTTCACAATGAATGACATCAGCAGGATTGCCTAAGTAGGGCATTTGAATTGTAGTGAGTGTGACTAGCCTAAAATACATTTCTTCCTACACAGACATAGAAACACACACAAAACATCCACAACTGCCATGTGTAGGAATAGAACCCATGCTAGAGTTCTATATCACACTACAGCAGGAAGCTGTTATATGACACACCATGGGAATTACTGGAGTACTCCTTCCCCAAAGATGAATTTCACAGTGAATGACATCAGCAGCCTTGCCAATGTAGGACATTTGAATTGCAATGAGTGTGACTAGCCTAAAAAGCATTGCTCTCTACACAGACAGACACACACACACAATTTCTATGTATGGGATTAGAACTCACACCTAACCATTTTATTACACTACCGCATTATGCAGTTATAGGACATACCACAGAGATTAGTGAGCTACAGCTTTCCGAAAGGTGTATTCCACAGTGAATGACATCAGCAACCTTGCCAAAGTAGGGCATTTGATTTGTAGTGTGTGTGACTAGCCTAAAAAGCATTAACCTCTACACAGACAGAGACACACACACACTTCCCATGTTTGGGATTAGAACTACTACCTAACTAGTTTATCACACTACAGCAGTACGCAGTTACAGGATGCCCCACTGAGATTACTAGGCTCCAACTTTCCCAAAGGTGTATTTCAAAGTGGATGACCTCAGCAGGCTTGTCATAGTAGGGCTATGAGGAGGGCAGCATGTGTGCATGGGCCATAACCTATTCATCTAGAAGTTGACACCACATGCGGGCACATGCAGGGTTATATTCCACAGGTACGTGTATACAGCTGCTAGATGACTACTTCCTTGTACAGTCATGTTGCACAGCTAGCACTTGCACCACATAGTCTGTAATGCTGATAGATACTGGTGGCTAATATCTACAGTGAGTGACATCTGAACCTCATGTTGTTGTAGCTATCTGGCTGTGTGCTAGGTGGGACGGGCCTCATAATGGATGGCTCCTTGTCACAGTCACTCTTCCACACATCTATGTATGTCTACATTTGGCTTATTATAGTGTGTTGTTCTTGGATATATGTCTGTATTCCTATCCAGTGTGTGTCCAAAGCATGAGTGGTGCATACCGAGGAGTGTCTGCACTAACATCTGCAACTGCCAGATATGTATGCTCCACTGTTGTTTGCAGACATGGGCTTCATTTTTTTAAGTGTGTGAGCAATGAACATGCCCAGTATGACCTTTCAGTATGTTGTTGTCTGACATTGCCTTCATTTCTCCAACTGTGTGAGCATGCCCAGCATGCCCTTCTGTATTGAATGTGTGGATCGATTCCAGGTAGTTTGTACTCCATTGCAGACCTTTGTGTTGTACACCTACAGGTAGCAAACTGTTTCTGCAGGGTATCCGTCGATCATTTGGAAATATGGGGACAAAGTGTGCAGGGGATAGTGTGTACTGTAGGTGATTGTGTCTGTGCTGCTTCAGCTACATGGTATTGCTGTCAGCAGAGATATTCAGACATGTGTACTGTTATACACTGTGATGTTTTCTGTCCTCATGTACTGTCAGGTGGACATTCCTGCTCACAGTGATGTCTTGGGGGACAATGATGACTGCAGCTATGTGTGGTATTGTGAGCAGATGCCTACATATTCATGGTAGGTTATGCCATCCTGGAGGGGGAGCTGCAGACACTTGCTGCTGGGTCTATGAATCCAGTTCAGCACCTTGGTACAGTGCTGGCAGAGGATCCCATACTTGTACATCCATCAACATGACAGTATGGCCTTATATTGCTATGGCAATACCTCACAGCTGTACAGATTTGCACAGGTTACCCAGAGGCAGGGGCCATGAGTCAGGACATTACCCCTATTGTGGTGTACCGGCAGGTATGTAGTCACCCATTTTTGTGTTTACAGCCAGGGATAGTGTGTGCACACAGCTTTGTGTTGGACCTTGCACTTTCCTTGCTGCCCATGCACCAACCCCCCTCTGTTATTCTGTCCTCTTCCTTACATTATGCATGCATTCTCTGATACTTTCCCTAAGGTTATTACCCCATCACAGCTGTGTGTTGGTTTTGGTCCACAGTTCATGCAGTGTGACATGGTGGACATGTTACTGTGGTTTGTCCACATGGCCTTGCATATGGCTTATGTGGAGTGTGTTGTGTTGTTATTTGGGTGTCCATGACATAACAATCATTGGCATTATGTGTGAGACACAGGCCCTTGCCAGAGGCCTGTGGGCCATTAGGTGTTGATGCAGGCCAGATGTGGCGGACTGTTGCATTCTCTCAGTCCCACATTCACAGACCACCATACAGTATATTCCCCTGGGATTGACAGAGTAGGTGTGCTAGGTGTTCATGTCAATACCTTCTATCAGTCTTAATCAGGTGATGTGGATGCTGGCAGGGTGCTGCCTACAAATAGCGATACACCTGTATGGGACACCTGCACTGCATGCTGCATTCTTTCACTATTGCTATATAAAGGTGGGGTCATATTGTAGCCATTCCCCACAGCAGGGGTATAACCAGAGAGGTACCTGTGGGTGGTGTTTGTGTGAGGTGAGTACATGTGTGCTATGGATACTACTTGCATCTGATACACAGATATGTATTGGGCATTTCAGTTATGCTTGCATGTGCAGGTACATCAGCTGTTTCCCAATGTATCAGTCATACCTCCTTTGTGATCTGTGAGTGTTTGGGCAGACAGCACCGGTATCACCTAATACAGGACCAGATAATGTGATGCATACCTGTATGTACAATTCCAAAGGTGTGTCCATTTCACAGTGACACAATATATACTGTATGTCTAGGTTACTTTCCCCTGTGTACTGCTTGTATATCTAGCCCAACAGCCATGCCATGTCAGTCTTTCAGATGGTGACACATATTACCATCATACATTTACAATGGCTTACTGCTAGTATGTATTATACTGGTGGGTATTATCTTTGGCACTGCAGTTGTGAGGACATGTCCTTGTCATCAGCAGTAGTGGGCAATGGCCACCAGGTCTTACCTCAACATGCATACATATTGACCACTCTCACACAATATGAAACACACACCAACTAAATACACACATACCTGCATATTGTGCAGAAGCTATAAGCTATCCTGCCACCTTAGCCACCTCTGTGCATCTGTGCTCCACTGGTATTATACCTACACATACATGTTACTACATTTCTACATAGAGTTGTGGGGGGCACACCTAACGTTTACGATGCGTGCACATCAGATTGGGGGGGACACACCAGACCGTTACAACATTTCTAAATAGGTTTGGGGGGCATACCTGACTGTTACTACATTTCTAAGTAGGGTCGAGGGGAGCACAGCTGACTCTTTCTACATTCCTGCACAGGATTGGGGGAGGGGAGCACACCTGACTGTTACTACATTTCTATGCTGGGTTGGGGGAAGGGGCACACCTGACTGTTACTACGTTTCTACATAGGATTGTGAGGGGACAAACCTGACTGTTTCTACATTTCTACACAGGATTGGGGGGGCACACCTGACTATTTCTACATTTCTTCACAGGATTGGGGGGCACACCTGACTGTTACTACATTTCTACACAGGATTGAGGGGGCACACCTGTCTGTTTTTACATTTCTACATAGGATAGGGGGCACACCTGACACTTGTACATATTTGCTGTGGCTGTTCTGGTATGTCAGGTACCCCATTTCATTCTGTATTCTAACCTATCATGCTGACTAGAGGCATATCATTGTACTACACGTCTTAGCTTTGATTGACCTACATATTAGTTTCTGACTTCCTACCCCTCAGAGCTAACATCCCACTGCCTGACCTGCTGTAGTCTGTCTGTGTAGGACTTGGGGGGAGAGGTCACCCATAGGCATTATTCAGAGGCCATAGCACAGCCTTTGTTTGTGTTTGTCTACACATGTCCTGCTGGCTGAGACTGTTGCTAGGTATGTGAACCTCCCTGATTGGCATGTGTGAGTCATATGGACACACATGTGGCCCAGCACATTTCCTGTAGTGGGTTTTGTTGCTCTGTGTAGTACTGGCTACTATGGTGACACCAGTATTTGTTACAGATCTCATGATGCCACTATAGGTGTCTACTATTTGTTGGCATACCATTCAGCAACCTGATTCTCTTGCATGCTCACATCCATACCATAGATACAGGTAACAACACATTCTACTCCATTCGGCAATTGGTAGGTTGAGTGACTTACCTTGTGGGTGTCCCAGTATTGAGGGTGGTGCTGCAGGGATGCCTATGTCAGATGCACATAGTACACTCCCTACACATGGTTGAGCACAGGTAGTGTCATGTTTGGCATCACTTTTACTGTTTGTGAGAGTCAGAGAGAGGTGTTATTCCCTGGGTCCCTCCTATGTCAGTGTATGTGCTATGCATTGCCTCTTTGCCAAGGCTAGGGCATACTGGGCATGCCTCCTTCTGCCTACTGGGGCAGGCTCAAGTTGTTCTCCCTCTGAGTCACTAGGTGCCTGTGCAGGCCTTGGCAATGGTGGGGAGCTGTGTAGGCCTGCCCTGTAGTGTTCCTACTGCAGCTGTTTCCACAGGATCATATTGTGTATTATGGCACAAATGATGAAAATTTTGGTGCATGTAGCTGGTGAGTACTGCAAGGCTTCACTGGATGTGTCCAGGCACTGGAACCATGACTTGAGCTTCCCAAATACATGCTCTGTTATAATTCTGGTCTGTGCTTGTGCCTCATTATGGAGTTCTTGTTCAGGTGTGTGTGCGTTTCTGATGGGTGTCATCAGCCACAGCTCCAGTGCATATCCAGCATCCCCCACTAGGTGACCATAAGGGATGTCCCCACTGGCAAATCTGTGGTACAGCTGTGTCAGATGCAGGTGTGGGAATCGTGATAGCTTCCAGGGCAGCCAGCACACACATTCATTATTATGCCCTGGGCATCGCACACAACCTGTCAGCTGATAGAGGGGAAGCCCTTGCAGTTGAGGTAGACCCTACCCCGCTCACCGGGTGGTGCTTTGATGCATATGTCCATGCAGTCTATAGCACCTGTTGCCTCAGGGTATTCTGCTATTTGGTGGAACAGCTGCATATTGTTGGCCAATGCCTCACAGGTGTTGGGGAAATATACGTGCTCACCGGCATGTGCTGACATGGCATCCAGAAACTGGTGGAGTACCCTGGATGCTGATGCCTGTGAGATCCCCATGATATCGCCAGTTGGCCTTTGGAAGGTACCAGTAGCTAGTATTCTTAGACCTACACATACCTTGGTATCCACTGGGATGGGTTTCCCTCTGTTAGTTCTGTGTGTCAGGTGTGGCCGGCACAGCTCAACAATTTGCTGTAGGAGGTCCCTGTCCACGCTACAGTGCTCCGCTATCTTCAGCTCATGTAGTCCCTACTAGGTTACCCTGGGTCTGTACACTCTTCTCCGTCTCCTCACTGTGGGTTGGTCAACAGCATTCACATCCTCACCACCCTCAGCCTCTTCCACAAGTTTTTGTATGATAGCTATTGCAGCTCATATCATTTTGTTGTTTTGTTTGTTAAAACTTCCCACTTGTATACACCAGTGGTGCAGAGTATGGGAAAAAACAGAGAGGAAGGTGTTTGCATAGTTTATAGTAGTGTTCTGGGCTGGGCTGGTCTGATGCCTGTGTAATTCGCTGATTCTGATACATTTCACCTGCCAGCTATGCTAGTTCTCCTAGATTACTTTCCTACTGTTGTTTTCCCTTCCCATTGCCTTCCTGTTTAAACCCGGGGGTGTGCTGCACAAACACAGTGCTCAAATGTGCACAGAGCTGCTATTTCCTGGTTTACTTTTTTTTCTTTAAAACCTGGTGCTCAGCACACACACCCACTTAGGCAATGTAAAGAGTGCTAGGCAGCCTCAGACACACCCCTTTGCCTAGCTGTGCTAAGCTAGGAGCAAACCTAAGCTACAGGGCTCCAATCTGCTTACAGTATGCCTGACACACACCCTATGATGTCAGCTAACTCCTAGACTTTCACCAAGCTATTCCTGCTCTTACACTGTTGGGAGCTGACTAGCATGCAGGGGAAATCTGGGATTCACTATCATTCCCCTCATTTGCATAGGATTGCCTACTAAAGCATAGTTACATGTCTCACACTGAGCCTCCCCACTTAGTAACCACTATTCACTGACCATGTTGTCTTCTGCCTGTCATTGACTACAATGGCAGAATAGTGATGTTAGTTAGAATGCTTATTTTAGGTTTATTTTCTGATCCCATTTGCGCACCACTGCCCTACGCTTAAACAGCCGAGACTGGCAAAAAAAAAGGTGATTTTGTTTCAACTGTTTTTCATGCCAATGGTCTTATACTTGGACATTGGCATGCTTTCCAAATGATATCCACCCTTTATTTGGAGCTATCATGGCTCCATTTTGGAATTTACAGAAATGTACTCCGTTACTGATGGAGTACATTTCTACAGATAACACTAGTCCTGCATGGCTGGTTTCTAGCTTCCTGGATTACAAATTCACCTCATTTGCATGTGTTTTTCTCCTGCAAATGGGGTAATTTGTATACAGGGGCTGAGTCCATGCAGGAATAGTGCAGGAGCACTTGTGCATGCCCCTACAGGTTATTCCTGAATCATACAGCAGACATATTGCATGCTGGAGCTCCTGCACTAATCCTGCATGCCGTGCAAGGCTTGCAGAATCTGGGGAATAGGATTTGCATACATATATAGCTAAACAGACATATACCTATATATACATATACGTCTGTCTATATATACATATACCTCTATATACAGATATATATATATATATATATATATATATATATATATATATATATATATATATATATATATATATATATAGATAGATATATATAAAAATATATGTGTACATATGAAGAGATGTGCACATGGCCATATATATGTTGCACTATACAGATGTGTATACATACATATGTATGAATATACATGTGTATGTACATGTAGACATATATAGACCTATTATATGTTTATAACCATACTTCTGCCATGTGTAAACCTCACAGTTGTGTATACCCTCCCAGATGTATCTCACTATATGTATCTCCTATGTGTACATTATGATAAAACAACATATGTGATGCAACAGTCATATTAATAACAATGACTACACAATTTAGGAACTAAATGCAATTGTTTAATACTACTCAATATGTGTATTGACAGCAGTATTGGTAAAACAACAACAGTCTCCACAGTGGTCATGGTTAGTGGTTAAGTGCTGTGACTTCAGTATACAGGGTCCTGGGTTCAAGTCCTGCAAGGGCTGTTCATTTGATTGCTGGACAGAACAAGGGCTGTCTGATGCAGAGTGGTTAAGGCAGTTTAGAGCAGCTTTAAGCTCATTTACGTGGGTTTGCACTAAGCTACTAGGTGCTGAGCAATGGGTAAATGTACGGGTGCTTACACATTGTAGCTTTGCTTACCAATGCGCAAATTAACTCAGCTGTTATATTGCTGCAATGTTGATACTTGCTAAGCATGGTTTAGCCCTGGTAACCAGGTCACACAACCCAGTCTGATAATCTGTAATAAGTGTATGTAATGCCATGTACAATACATGGGGTTCCTATCAGCATCTCGAATGCTGACAATATCGAATACAATATTGTTGTTGCGAGAATTCTGAAAGTGCAGAACATTGAACGGGTAAATGGAAATCTCCGTAAGGAGAGATTTCTGTTTACTACAATGTAGTGCAGTCTCGGAGTTGGTATATTTAAGTAGCAGGGGGTGTGGGGGGCACAGGGGAGCTTTAGGGTTTTTTTATATCAGCATTTGAAAATGTAATAGTTCAATCATTTCAGTTCAGTATTTTGTGATTCGAACTATTACATTTTTGAAATGCTGATATAGACCCCAATACATGCATCTATGTGCCGTCATTACAGTAGGAAGGGGTGTGAGTGTCATGTGCGGGACACAGACGTATATGAGGCTTGTACAGCACTGTTATTCATGTGACTGTGTTACATGCAGGTGTAGTAGCCCAGGGTATGTGCTGTCACACTGGCATGTAAGTGTATCATGGCAGTACTACTGTTGACAGTGCTTACCCAGGCAAGAGCAGAGTGCTAAATGTAGTACTGACAGCAGGCACACCTGCGGGCATAGCTGGACACTGAGGCCTCCCTGTTGTATCCCAGGTGCGTGAGCTGTGTCACAGTATATACCCCATTAATGGGTAATGATCCATCATGTGGAATGTAACTGCAGACTACCGTCTGTACAGCACGTGTTAGTCAGGGCTTCCAACATGTAGTTATGGCATACATATTGTTGTCAGATGTCTATCTGTCAACACACTCATGCCACTGCATAGCTACTTGCCAAGCTGATGACTGTCTGTCTTTGTACAGATGTGCAGATGGCAGGTATCCAGCTGGAATATGTACATGCAATCTAAGCTTGATTGATACTGACATGTCTGACCAGCTGTGTAAGAACTGGCACATATAGGAGATGTCACCCTGTACACAGCACATACCACGGGTACCTCCACTACACTACCATAGTTAACAGAACATGCTTGGGTACAGGTCTCCATCACAGACACTAACCATGTGTTGTAATGCATGTTGCATACATGTCAACATGATCACCTCAGAGGCCATGTGCAGGGGGCACCTGGAGGATTGGCTGATGCATGTCATTCTCACCCTGAGGGTCACCACAGTAGTGTCTGTTGATAGATTGCCCACTGCCACCTGGCAGGTGGCAGGATACCACTGTACACACAACCCCTACACAACCCATCTCCCCTTGGACAATAGCTAGGTACACAGCTATGACCACCTGCAGCGATGCACCCCAGTACTGACACATGTGTACATGTGCATGACTGAGTATAGCAGTGTCTGTGTGTTAGCACACCTGTACTTGGGAATTCCATGAGGGCCTTCACAACCAACACAACACCCATTGCCATAGTCAGTTGTGGCTGCTGCTGTATGGGACATTACATGTACTCTGTTAAGCTCCCCCCATACTGGCTACATGAGCCTTTCAGTACCAGCACAACAGTGTTTTACAAATGGGTTGATAGGCATGGGATACCCATTGTGTTCTGGCATGTGTGTGTGTAGTTGTGCATGTCCGTATATCTGTAGGGTACAGCATTCCGAGGCCATGTACATCTATTACAATACCCATTTCCACACAGTAGTACAGATAGTGTTGTTGCTCCCCATAGGGGAGGCATGACAATGCAACACCCTACTATGCGTGTGGCATGTACATTAGATGCATATCCCTGTAGTACCAAGGTTGGGGTATACTATGGGTTGTATTGCAGTCACGGCCAATGTGTGATAGTGGGTATGGCAGAGTGTCAACATGGGTTGGCAACAACAACAACTGGAACTGGAACTCAATGTTGAATAACAGCACGACACAGAAACAGCAAACCAGGATCCAAAAAACACAGATTTATTGTCTTAACACTCTAGCGCCTCGGCCACTGTAAGCCTTCAAGGAGTAAAGTATCAGTAACGGAACACAGTTTATATAATCACACAAATCATTCAATAAAACTATTATTCAATTAAATAATAAAATTACTCAATATCTATTGGTTAAATCACATTTTTCCAACAGCATTCTGTATTTAAACCTCTAGGTAATAAAGTGCCAAATTTTAAAATAAAAACAGTTTCATACTTTAAAAGTAATTTACCCACCACTACATCATCAGGTTCTAACTTTGCTACCTGCTGTAAAATGGTAGCTTTTAAACTATCACTGCTTCCTTTGTGAAATTCACAAAAATGTTGGGCCAAAGGGCTCTCCATCTTTTTATTTCGTATGTCCCTGAGATGTTCCAAAAGCCTAAAGTTGAACATTCTTTTAGTTTGCCCAATGTAGAACTTATTACATCCACATGTAATTGCATAAACCACCCTATTAGTCCTACAATTATATGAGCCACTTGAACAAAAATGTATATTATTAATATTTAAAAAAACTCTATGTACAAATGGACAAGCCTGGCATTTACCACATGGGAACGTACCTAAACTAGATGGTTGAAGTGATATTTTATTCCCTGGTTTAAAAAATTTTGTTCGTACAACCATATCCTTAATGCTTTTACCTCTTTTATAAGAAAAAAATAATTTTTTCATTTTTAAATTTCTTAATTCATCAAAATTATCTAAAAACTCCCAAAAATGTGATATCTTATATTTTATCATATCACTACATACATTGTATTGCAGTCATGGCCAATGTGTGATAGTGGGTATGGCAGAGTGTCAACATGAGTTTCAGGGAGTACAATATTCACTGGGGTACACTGTCATTACACCAAGCTTCACCGGTATATGTCCCATGTGTCACGTTATGGTTATCACTGTCACCATCAACCATAAAGGTAACTGATACCACAATCCAAGCCAGTTATGTATGTGTTGTGTGCAGCCTACTTGTAACACATTGGACACATGGTCAAGTTAGTTAGCAGCGATAGGCCCTGGTATCTCGGATGTGTGTCTGGCTGTTATGTGTCTGTTAATGTGTATATGATGGTATGTCACACTATGTATTGTCCATATACACCCATTACATCTCACATTAGCATACTGTACATATCTGGGGATGTTCTGTATGTAACATGTGACCTGGGACACACCTCACCCTAAACGCTGTGTGGTGGGTGCAATGTAAGCCACACACTTCAGTATCACTACATAGCTATGTAGGGTTCTAGTCACAGTGTTGCTAAGTAACAGTATGCGTGTATGTGGATGGATCTACATCAGGTTGCAGGGTATACAAGCCTCAGCGGGTCAACTGTCCATGTGGCACAGGCAATAACCACTTTAATAACCTGTGACATGTGTTCACCTTTACCCCAGATATGTCACAGGCATGGTGTCAACACAGTGCCATACCCCACTGTAGAATATGATTGCAGACCATCTTCATGCTAACACATGTACACCTACAACACCAATGGATAACATTATAGGGACCGCAATCAACCAGCATTATTAACAGCTATAATTCATCATTGCTGGACAGCTACACTACCTGCCATATATGCATTACACTTTACTCCTTACAACATGTTACACTGCACTACTGTGGTACACTGTAGTACAGTCACCGTGTACATCAAAACCATATCAGCCTGTGCCTGCATTGATGGTATGGATGACAGGGATGTGGCACAGGTATCATCATATGTACAGGGCATCCTTGTGCTGACACATGTATACTTACACACAAATGGATAACATTATAGAGACCACAACCAAACAGTGTTACTAACAGCTATAAGGCATCATTGCTGGATGGCTACACTACCTGCCATATATGCATTACACTTTACTCCCTACAACATGTTACTCTGCAGTACTGTGGTACACTGTTATACAGTCATCTTGTGCATCAGAACCATATTAGTCTGTCCCTGCATTGATGGTATGGATGACAGGGATGTGGCACAGGTATCATCATATGCACAGGGCATCCTTGTGCTGACACATGTACACCTACAACACAAATGATTAACATTATAGAGACCACAACCAAACAGTGTTACTAACAGCTATAAGGCATCATTGCTGGATAGCATCACTACCTGCCATATATGCATTACATTTTACTCACTACATGTTACACTGCAGTACTGTGGTACACTGTAGTACAGTCACTGTGTGCATCAGAACCATATTAGCCTGTCCCTGCATTGATGGTATGTATGACTGGGATGTGGCACAGGTATCATCATATGCATAGGGTGTGATGTTGGTTTGCCAGAGGCTGAGGGTGGGCCATACATTTGACACCATGTGTGTGGGTGATGGGTATACTGTGGTCAGCTGGGCATGGTGTTGTGGTATGTGTAGGTATGGTGTTGCCCTAGGTGTGTTTGCATAGTGTGTGGGTATGCATGCATACAGTGCTGCCATGTGGCTCCCCTACACAGCTGTTTATGACAGCTGCAGACCATACCTGGCAGGGTATGAAGTTCACTGCCTCCAGCCACGGACACGTGGACTGTGCCTGCCAGGGGTTCCATGAGCACGTCCAGGTTCAGGCCTCAATTTGCTACTCTCACCTGATGATGACATATGTCCGCTGGTACCAGGTCTCTCCTAGGACTGGCCAGGACCACATGCTCATGGCCTGCTGTGGTGTGGACCGGGCCCCCCTGCAGTGCCAGGGCTGGTACTGCCATTACGGGAGCCCCTTGGTGTCCTAGCACATCCACGTTGACTACCAGCTGTTGGCATTGCTGGCCTACATCCATGCGGCCATCGTTGCACTCCCACCACATGTTCAAGCATGGGCAGATCACAGTCAATGAGGGACATCATCTCACCAGAATATTTTTCCATGAACTTAGTTAACCCACAGATGGCACCAGCCAGTTCACGGACATTGTCATTTGCAGATGTGAGAGCAGCCTTCTACAGCCTCAGGCCCTGTCTGGTGTAACATTCTATACATGCCTGCACTGCTATAACAGCCTGAAACATGCACCTGCTGGCACCAGCTATGTCACCTCTGCCAGGGGCATGATGTCCAGTGACCCTACCATGAGCACCCTGGGACATCTACCTATGTAGTGCCCTGCTGGACATCCGGCTATGCCTTCTGTGACCAGACACAGTAGGCATGGTTATCACACTTTTCTGTGCACTGCCACTGAATGCCAGCTGTCCCTCCGCTATGGCCACTGGTGATGGGGTGTATATAGGCACTGAAACTGTGTGCAGGGTTGGAGTGGTTAAAAGGGGGATGTCAAATATTGGTGCAGTGTCAGCCCCTGACAACCCCACTTGTGCCTCAACAATACTATCATCATCTTTGGTGTCTGTATGGAAATCAACATCAGATTGCATGCAGGAGGGACCCTGACCCACCTCGCCACCTCTGGGAGAAAGCAATAAACGCACTTTAAAACCTGTACAGCATTGCCTAACGGTATACACACACACACACACACACACACACACACACACACACACACACACACACACACACACACACAGACACACACACCTCTGTAATACCTACCTGTCCATGGCTTTACAGACAGTCCCACTTATATGTCCATGTGGTACCCCATCCTGCATCACACTTGCTAACATACACACATTGATACCACTCATTAACATATCAGTCCTCTAAATGCCTACATAAAGTGATCAAGACCTGTTACTACTTTACCTTCCTGACCTGTGTGTAGTGGTTTTACATGGCCTCACTGCTGTCATTCGGTATGCACCCTCTGTATGTCCGGACATCATGAGCATGGCCCCTACATGTATGAGCATGTATGTTGCATCCATAATATCACACACTGGTGTGTCATGCATTTGTAATGCTCAGTACATGCCAGATATGCTGCTCCTTCAGCCTATCATGTGACAACTGTAATATTTGGATACACTCCCTGGTGTTGACTAGCACTTCCCTAATGCATCTGTAGTGCTGCATACATGGGTTGTAGGTGACCTCTCTGCTGAATGCAATATTAAGGGTGTACCTGGTGTCTACCTTCCCTCTCGATGCCTGTTCCATGCTACAGACCATATTATACTATCAGCTGTCCTGTGATTACACACATGACAAGTATTCCTGATGTGTAATGTGGCAGTCTATGTACATGCACTGCATGATCCCAGAGGGAGGTATTGCTGTATGAACACCCCACAATCACACATATGCATACATGGCCAGCCATACAAACACACACACATGCACACAAGCATCCTACATGCATCAACCTCCCTCCACTTTACCAGAGTGACCCTACAGACAAACTGACTACCCACCAGGATGCACACATACACATACAGGTGAGGTTGCACAATGAAAGTACACACAGACCTCCTATTACCTCTCTGTCAACATGCATAACATATGGTACCCAACAGCATGCAATGCAGCTATAGTCAGTCCATACTGGCAACAGTATACATGTGTGTGATGCATGTGCTGTGTCACTAGGTGAAGCCCCTTCCCCTGGATACAACTTCATCCATGAACATGGTATTTCTGTGTACCTGTTCTGCACCCTGCTATGTACTGTGCACCACACCTCACAGGTGTATGGCCCATTGCTGAATGTGTACTACTGTTTTGGTTATGTCAGCTTTAATGCTCACAGCCCCTATGTTTTACAGCAACACATACCTGGGATGATATGTGGACAGATGTCATTTGTGATTGCCTGATGCCTGATGTACAGCTTTCAACATCAGCGGACCATGTATGACCAATCCAATACTCTTACACTAACATCCATCTGAGCATACCATGGCTATGGGGGATGTACACACCCTTTCTGATATGTCGCACCCATCCGTGATCTGCATTGGGACCACATCACTGCATATCTTAACAGTACATGTGCCCGATATGTGACATATGTCCTGTACTTTCACTTGTAGTGTCTACGGAATGTGTTAGGTGTGTGGATGCTGACTGCAATGCATACACTCAGTATGGGCATATGTGTGCTATGACAGTTTGTCACACTTCTTGTTGTGTGTACTACAGCAGTCACTACTCCTGGCAGGGATATACCAGCGTGGGCCATCTGTAATTGCCAGTGCATGTTCACTCTGTACTACACATCCCCCTACTCTGCATGATTGCAAGGTCTACTTATGGGCACATCCCTTGGTGTTCATACACTGCTGTCACTATTGCTGTGGGGGTAGGGTTACATCTGCCAGAGGTCCTGAACCTGACTATGTGCAGATACTGCCATTCTTAGCATCCTTAGAATCCCTGCTGCAGTGCACGGGTGTGTCATATTGACATCCCCCCTTCAGCCTTTTTGCAGATGCATGACAAGTATGCCCTACATGTGTCACTTTGCAGTATCCCATACACTGAACACCACATTACAGCCTAGTCCCAGCTGATAATGTGGACTACTGTAATACCTTATGCCATAGTGTATCTCTGCAGCAGTTGCCATTTTCCTACAGGTATATACACTGGTGTTGCACTGCATATGGGTGTTGTTCCAAACATGTCCCTACTGAAGGCCATGTCTCTCACCATTATGTTACTCTCTGTGGACACATTCCACAATGACAGGATGTTATCATGCAGGTGTCTGGCATACCCTTCCAATACCCCATCATGGTCACCCTTGTGATGCTGTGCATTTCACAGCAATAATACATGCACATGTACAGCATGTATTCTGGGTAGGTGTGTTAGATATGTGCATGGAATATACCAGTGCCAATACATGCCCAGTGTGTTGGCAAGCATCTACATAAACCATACTCAGCAGCTACAGGCTGCTGCCTTGGTGATATCCTGGAAGGACCTACATAAGAGGGTGAGAGATGCAATGTCAGTGGCCACACCTGTGGCAGTGCTACAGGGTGGGTGCAGTATTACAATACATCAATGGCACATGTCCACAATACTACCACATATGGACATCTGTTTATCACTGCTATGCAGCAACACAATATACCTATGACATGTCAGATATGTATGCACTACCTGTGCCGATGCAGATGTATATGCAACAGTGGTCTACTGATGTGCCCTGTGGCCTTATCTGCAAGCTCCTCAGACAGTATGTGGGTGGCACCCATCTCCACAAAGGTGTCTGGTGGTTGGTGGCTGGCCAGATGGGCAGGTGCCATGAGGCTGCCCAGGAGCTCTTCCACATGTGTCGGGGGATGGATGGCATGGCCCCACTGTGGAGAGGTGATACCCCTGTACTGCTGCATCACGTCGAAGGGCATTGCAAAGCAGATCAGTACAATGATGCCGGACCTGCTCATAACTGCAGTTGTGCAATCCGACATCATTGACCCAGTGGACTAGGTCATTTCACAGGGTGGTCTACTCCTGCTGGTCATGGGCAGCCCAGCCAAACAGCACAGGATAGTACTGGATTAAATATGTGATCAGCACTTCATCTTGGCTGAAAGACATAAAGATGGAAACAGGTCTCAGCAACTCATACAGCAAGGTTACCACAGTTCCTAATACACATCTCTGTCACCCCCCACCATATCAGTGACAACAAACTGTACACACAACTCATTAGATATGGCTACAGCTTACCTACCAGTGGGACAGATAATGTATTGTACCACACTTTCTGCTATGTGTTTGTAGCCATGTTCCCTGTGTGGACAATATCATTGCTGGCCTGTTACAGACTATTCACCTGCATGCAATTGTCAGGGCCACTATGGTTCCATATATGCCTGTGGTATGGCTGCTTTGTGATTGCTGCACATCTGACATTCTGTGTTATTGGGGATATCTATGCATTCTGTTGGACATGTTCTGGGATTATGTAGACTATTACTACCAACATATGTTCTATAATAGTGATACAATAGCATGTATATGTACTATTGCTCAGCAGAACCACCTCTCCAAACCCATCTGCCCATTTATCTGGTCACATCACGTGTGTCCCACCCTGGGGCCTCCCCATGTACTGGTCCAGCAATACTATCAGGTGGAACCAACTCAGGGCCCAGGGGGCACACACAGACATGATCCTGTCCCCTGAGGTCAGGTCCAGGGTCTGTTCCATAACGGGCTCCAAAGACACATGTAGGATGTGCTACAGCACTCTGAGGCACCCAGTACACAATCACAGGGCCGACATGATCCTCCTTCTCAGCATCCAGGCCAGGCACCTTCAGGACATGGACTGCTGTTGTGAGTAGCAGTGGGTGGGAGACTTGTTCCCATTGTGTCCATATTGGGGCCTATGGGGCATCCACATCACAGACCACACACACCATCAAGGGGGTTTACCCACCACATGTGCCACATGCTACCCCTGTAGACTGTCCTCTATATCTACCAACCCTAACCACCTCCACAACTATACCTGCCATACTTCCCCATATTCCCATCCCATACTTCACAGATGAGGACAATGTGGTCCCAACAAGTGGTTAACAAGTGACATACCTGACCATGTTGCCCACACTGCCAGCTGTAGATATCTGTGTATATTGCTCTGGATGCTGTTTCCTCACACATAGCATGCAGCACTGTGGTAGTAATATTGGGGACATGTATTTACATACATATATGCTTGTGTGTGTGTTTGTATATATGTAGACATGTGCATATAGGTATATATCTATATATGTGTAGATATATGTGATGTATATATGCGCTCATATATATGTCTACACATGGGTATCTGTGTATATGTGGACATACGTGTAGATATATATATATATATATATATATATATATATATATATATATATATATATATATATATATATATATATATATATATATTGTATATGTTTACATATGTACACTTATGCATACCTATATGTGGGGTACATTCAGACATCAGGTCCACAATCTCACAGCACCTTCCTGCACAGCTGCACTGTTCTGCCTGCTACAATGCAGACAGGTGCCAGATATGGACACAGCCTGACGTTACAGGGGTATATGTAGGGCCAGATTGCAGGTAACCCTATTACACACCTATGGCATTCCTGCATGCTATATTACAGATTAACCTAAGTATCCTGCAAGGGGTGGGCTGTGGATCCCACGTGTCCACCATAATGGCATTACTTCCACCACCAGCTATTGGCCACATAATATACATATTTCCCATTACACAACACACTCTATGATGGTATTCATGATGATATTCAGTCGCATACCGTCTGCTCAGAGGTGATCTGTGCCTGACATACAAGGCCGTGTCCAACCCAGAATTAATGGACATGCTCCACCTCAAAAAATCCAAATCCACAAGAGCCACGAGAGCAAGAGACTTAAACCTCAACACGGATATAAATAGGATGTGCTGGAGGGACAGATTCATCACCCAGAGACTCCCTACACTATGGAACAGAATCCCAGTCCATGTGAGGGAGCCCCCTCACTACTCTGTTCAAGAGAAATCTTAAGCAGTGGATGGGAGATCATAGGTTTACCGGGAATCATCTCTGTATCACTGCTGACAGAGGCACAGCAAACTAATAGGTATAGTATTCTCCTAAGGGGGTGGTGAAAGCCACATGACACACTGGGCTAGGCTTATAAATGCCCTAGGGCAGATAGCCTAGTATGAACCTATGAACCTATGAACCTATGGCTTATGTCTTATCAGTCAGTGCTGCTCTGCACAGTTGACTGCTATGGCCCACTACCCACAGGGACAGACACTATTGTCCATAGCAGTTGTTCAGTTGAACATCATTACAACACCTGATGGCACATATAAATCATTCAACATCATCCGTCCCATTATTATGGACCAAGTACTACATTCAGTTACATGCATATATACTTCACATACCTGTTGTGGGAATGGTCTGTTCTGGATAGTTTGATTGATGTAATTATATATAATTATTTTTGCTGTGGCTTTGGCTTTCACTTCCATTTCCACTTCCACTTTCACCCTTTCTCTCTCTTTCGGTCTCTGACCAGTCAATGGACTGAACTGCTTTGAATAGATTGCAGCATGAATTTTGTAGGTGATGCACATGATCAGGTGATGGCCTCTGCACCAATCAGTGTCCTCCACTTGCTACTTGCATGCAGCGTGCTGTGTAGTACTTCCAATTATTGCTTTGTAGTACTTCCAGTTGCCACTGTCATGGTATCCCCTACTATAAATCCCTACATCATGTGGGCATGGTCCCTTTACCTTTCCTGTGTGATGGACATCCTTCCTGTGTGTGGGCATCACTGTTACAGACAGCAGGTAGCAATACCTCTTACAGGGGAACCTGCACACTCAGGCCAGCTACGTATTTGTAGGAGGTTGCAGAACTACAGACAGAGAGTGAGTAGAGTTTTTGTATGCATTGTATAGCACTGGTGGTGCAGGGTTTGTGTGTACATACTAGTTTAACTTGGAATGCAGTCTGTCTGCATAGCTCTCAACTGGGGGCCTATCCTCTTGACGGCCAGAGGTGTGCCTATTATGGTTTGTCTGTCCACCACACAGGTCTTGTGTCAGAGATTTCACTGGCAGTGTGTGTGTTGAGTGCTATCAGTACATGGCTACATCCATTTCTGTTTCTAACATCATATTCCTGATTAAGGGTATATTGCAGACTATCCTGTAACACCAGCAACTTGCTTAGTATATAACAACAGTTTTCCACATATGGGCTTGTGTTCCAGCCTCTGTCCTCCACCTACATACCAGGCTTTGCACATATGACATGCTGTCAGGGGTTGTTCTGTAGTGGGCTGTGAGTATGTCATGCTGCCATTTCTGCCATGAGTCCACTGCTGTTGTGTCCCTTACACATACGGTGGGGTTGGGGCCATATATGTGTGGGCTACACCTATGTAATACATGTGTGCCCTTATGCACTTCAGTGGCCAGTGTATGTAACAGTGGTGTATGGTCCTGTATTATTGAGTCTAGGGGAGGATGCACCATAACTAATCTAGGCTGTTACAACATGTGGGGGTATCAGGGGTAAGCTGCCTTAAGATATCTGGATGTACATTACCATACAGTCCTCCTTGGGTAAATGCAGGCCTACTGCCTACTGCCATACAGACTGTTCTGTTTGTCAGTGTGCTTGTGATGGTGTCAGTTATTCCTTGTTTTTTAACAGTTACATCCCATTGTGTCAGCTGAGGTCTTAGAGATTGTGTGCAGAGTGTAGATAGAGGCTGCTGAACTATATATCTGCATTACTTACTGTTGATTGTTTGGTATCCTGTGGCCTAGTCTGTCTTTACTATTGTACTACTTGAAGGCCTCGGCATGGACAGCAACATTTGTAAACCTTTCCAGACTACTGTATTAGTATAACTGTTTCACAGTTGCATTCCTCTGTTTATATGGATGTCAGTGTCTAAACAGCTATATGACATGGCATATACAACTGTAATAGTACACAAATAAAGTTTCCCATGTATGCAGACCTGTGCGTGGTGTTATATCCTTTGACCTCTCTGTGGGTATGTGTTGCAGGCAACAATTGTCATTTATATGGGTGGCTCATACAGTGTCCAGTCGGTAAGGTGGTAACTGTAGGCATAATGGCTGTTCCACATTGTGTGCACCTTCTACATATGTATCTTACTATACATATCTCTGCATGTGTATGTGTAGTTACATATATATATATATATATATATATATATATATATATATATATATATATATATATATATATAGATATATATATGTGTGTGTGTGTGTGTGTGTGTGTATCTGTATCGGCATACATGTGATATTGTCTATTTCATGTCTGCTTATGTCATTTGTAAATACTTCATCTGTAATATGTCTTCTTTGTTATTACTGATCTGTCTACCTTGGTAATATGCCTTCTTTGTTATTACTTATCTGTCTACCTTAGAACTTTTCTCCCCGGGCCTCCATTGAAAATGGACATTAATCCAGTTGGACTATCCCGGTCAACAAATGTAAAATAAAATAAATAAATAAATGTCTCTATGTATATGTATCTTAGGGGTGTTGATTGCTTCCACATTGTACATTCCCTATGGGAGCCGGACTGTACTGCATGACATGTTACTGATACCAGCCTGACATCATACAGGTGGGATGGAATACTGTTAGCATCTTGTGCCCATGTCGTGTCAGGCCCAGGTTATGGGATCTGCAACAGTTGGTAGTGTATTGCAGGGCAGACATGTTTGGCTATGGGGGTAGAATACCTATTCATGCAAGATGTATGTTGTTTGGGGCCTCTCAACCCCATTAATGGTGCATGTGGACATATATGTTTTTGTTATGCTCCCATTTTTATATACAGATGTATGTCCATATATACCTATATATATATATATATATATATATATATATATATATATATATATATATATATATATATATATATATATATATATATATAAATTGCTGTATATATATAAATATATATATATATATATATATATATATATAAAGAGAGAGAGAGAGACATATATATCTATAGATGTATGCATATGTATGTATATATGTTTATATATATATATATATATATATATATATATATATATATATATATATATATATATATATATATATATATATATATATATATATATATATATATATATATATATATATATACATATATAGATATGTTATATCTATTTAGATATTTTATATATATATATATATATATATATATATATATATATATATATATATATATATATATATATATATATATATATACACACACACATACATCTACATGCTGAAATACATTTCCTGTACTGTTGATTGACTGGGCTGGATGATGTGTTTGTGAAAACATCAGGGTTATGTATATCTGATATAGGTAAGTGGTAAATCACTTTGGCTATGGTGTGCATGGTCTTGGGTTTGAGCCTTGCAGAGGCTGTTTATTTTGTTGCTGTGCAGAACAAGGGCCATTGGATTCAGAGTGATTAAGGCACTTTTAAGCAGTTGTAAGTGGGTTTGTGCAGGTTTGCACAGAGGTAAGCACTGTTAACTTCCGATTACAGTTTCTTATACTCAGTTAGCTTTTCTATTGCTTAACCTGTGTAGGCATTGCTTACACCCTGCCCAAACAGGCTTAAACCCGCTTACTGCTGCTTAAAAGTGCTTACTCCTGCTTGCCTCTGTTCTAATTTCTTTAAAAGAAAAGAAAAGAAAAAAGGGTTGATAGGAAAGTGGTGAAAATGGGGCACAAAAAGGGAAAGACAGTAGGGAAAATAGCTAGGGATGTGCAGGAAGGGTGTAGGGAATGTCCATAGCTGTCCATTTCTTCTACAGCAACAGCTGTACATTACATATACACTGAATTTGGAGGTAGATTTGTTGTGATGCCAATTAGACCAGATTACATGTGTCCAGTGGACATGTGTGCAAAATGGACAGCTATGTATGGAGCAAGATTTTTTTGGGGAACAGATTGCCCTTTTTTTCAGGTGAGAGTGGGATGTTGGGGAGGGATAGTAGGCATAGTTTGGGGGCTAGGTTGGGTAGGTTAACAGACAAGACAAACAAGATGCATACAAGGGCGGTATATGACACATGTGGGGGGTAAACACCTTGATGGGGAGGGGTGTGGGGAAATCAGAAGCTCATGAGCCCCCCCTAGTGGAAACAGTGGGACTGAGATCCCCACCAATGGGCAGTCACCACTGCACCTTTACAGACCTGAAGGTGGCTGTGCTGGGGGGCTGAGTCGCAGAACCAAGCTGACCTTCTAGTTGTGACACACAACCCTCGAGCTGATGTAGCAGATCTCCAACCTCCTTGTGGAGCTCACTACGCACTATGACCTGGACCTAGCGATGGGTGACAGGTTCCTGTATGCACCCGCTCCCATGGGGAGTGAGCCCCATCCCCTGTGGTGGTTCTACCCGAAGTTGGTGCAGGACCAACGGATGAGGAGGTCCCAGGTTGGGCCCCAGACATGCTGGTGCCCGGTGCCATGGCCAGCTAAGGTGGGACAGGTGGGTCCACTGGGACCAACCTTCCCAAATGTGTTATAGTGTTTAGATTTTATCATATGTGGGTTAGTAATATTCAACACATTCCAGGGATAGGTATAACAACATGCATAGATATTCCCATTAACCCAGACACCAGATACGGAACAGTTGCATAGCAAACGGAACAGATGCATATATGGGACCACAGTGGTAATAACAACAGCATGCAGGTACATTGATGGCACCATGCCACCAATGTAGCATAATTCAATATAGCACATGTATGGAAACAAATTTAAATATATATCAACAAATAGGACATAATCAGAAGAGTGGAGTCATTACACCGGTTGAGGTGGGTATGTAGTTTATTGCTGGAGATATGGTGGGGGGGGATGTCAATTAACAATTAGTATATTCCTGTAGTCCACATTACTTTCCTAGTCAGTGCTATTATCTGTACCTTACATGTATTACTACACTACCCTATAGCTTTAGTTGGGACAGTGATATGGCTTTCATCATCATTATACATGAACTGGTTTTACCTGCAGTATATACCTCTTACCTGGTATACCTGTGGAGAGAATGTTTGTTAACACTAACTGTTTCTACACATACTCCAAGATTCTGGGTTGATGTTGTGCACATAGCTATCCAACTTTCTGCACAGACTCTGGCCATGTCTTGACCACATGCAGGTGTACCGGGACATATGTAGACTATTGCCCTTTTCAACCTTTAGTGACTTACCACTCACATATACATGCTTTTCTACACAGTTATATTATGTAGCACAGTGTGGGTGACAGTGATCAGTGATACTTTATTATTCAGAGCAACTGCAACACTCACAATTCCATACAATACCAGAGTAAACAGTACTAGTACAGGGTATTAAGGTTTTTATTTCTCAGCACAGTGTTCATATTCAATGTACTAGTGGGAGGATTGTTTGTTAGCACTACCTGAAAGTTCCAGATTACACATTAGTATTATGCACATACATCTCACTCTGTTACTGTAAACACTCTGGTCACAGCGTGACAACATGGGGATGTAGATAGGATATACTTGGCTTATTACTCTCATAACAGTTTCAGGAGTTGCTAGAGTGACATGTTTGTTCTCATAGATGTGTGACAATCAGTTGTATTCCCTGTTTGCTGCCTAAACATCTGGGATCATCCCACAGACTTCCCAGGAGGACAGAGTGACAGGCAGAAGATATGGGCCCAGATACTGAACATTCTGGTCTTATCTGTACAGTTGTGCGGTATGATTCTGTATGCAGCCTACTTCCACTCCCAGGATTCTGACCATGGCTGTGTCTGCTACAGCTTAAACACTGTCCATCAGAGTTGTGTATGCTATATAGATATTGCTGTATATCTCCTATCTGCTTTCTGTCTTATAATTCTCCTGTGGTTTTGCATTCTGACCTTGTATTACAACACTCTTATGCACGATTTCCTAGACAGTTATATTTTGTAGGACAGTGTGGGCAACAGTGATGAGTAATACTTTATTATTCAGAGCAACTGCATCAGTCACAATGCCATACAATACAAAGTAAACATTACCAATACAGGGTATCATTCTTGTATTTCTGGGCACAGTGTTGGTATCTGACAGACCTGTGGGAGAAATGTTTATTAGCACTGT
This sequence comes from Protopterus annectens, assembly GCF_019279795.1. Taxonomy (NCBI): domain Eukaryota; kingdom Metazoa; phylum Chordata; order Ceratodontiformes; family Protopteridae; genus Protopterus; species Protopterus annectens. The sequence continues at coordinate 384,279,348 of NC_056729.1, forward strand.
CTGAATGTTGTCAAACTCAGTATCAGATTCCACATTACTATTATGCACATACATCTCACTCTGTTACTGTACACACTTTGGCCACAGCTTGGAAACATGAGGGTGTAAATGGGACATACATGGCTTCTTACTCTCATAAGGTTTTGGGGAGTTGCTAGTGTGCCAGCTTTGTTCTCATAGATGTCTGTCAATCAGTTGTATTTCCTGTTTGCTGCCTATACATCTGGGATCATCAAACTGATTTCCCAGGAGATTAGGTTGACAGGCAACAGATATGGACCACTTTACTGGACATTCTGGACATATCTGTACAATTGTGGGGTATGATTCTGTATGCAGATTACTACCACTGCCAGGATTCGAACCATGGCTGTGTGTGCTAAAAGTACAACAGTTCATGTCTCAGTTGCACGTGCAATTTGGTTTTGTTGTCTGGCTTTTCCTTGTTTTCTGTCTATGAGGCTCTCAGTTGTACTAAATGGCTTCTGGGGATTACAGCAGTCATATACAGGCATTCCTACACATTCTATTTATGGTGCATAGTATGGGTAACAGTGCTTAATACAACAGTACTATTACATGATTGCAAATCTACATTACCATAAGATACCAGAGTATACACATGCAGTTCAGCAGTTAGACCTTTATTGTCAGGCTATTACGCTTTTATTTACATACAAACTATATGAGACTCTTCCTGCCATATTCTCCGGTGTATGCAATACTTTCCTTAAACAATACAGGTTTTATACAGGCAATTAATGTACTAATACTTTTAGATTAATTTCTTATAATAGTACATGCAAGAGTTTCACTGACCTGCCTTGCATTGCATCCTCTCCAGGTGACTTCTATGGGCCTCCTGGTTCGTGGCCAGCTCACTTGCAGCTGTGGAGGATATAAGAGGAATATTTAGACATACTTATCCATGATATATATGAGCTGGCAATTATTACACGCATAGTGGAGTGATACTTGCACATAGCTGGGACATCCCCTGCCGTTCTAGCCTCTTGGATCCACTGCTCCAAGAGCTCCTCCTAATGTCACTTCTGGTCGGCATAGTGATGCCTGACCTGCTTACCAGTTCAGGGTATGCCAGTGGCACTGGTGAGGTCACAGGCAAGATGGTCCCAGGCTTCTGCCTTATATTGGGAACCCTGGTACTGGCCCTGCAGCAGTCTCTGCTCATGGTCTTTGACAAGGAGTCCTGCTGTGACTCTGGACTCCTGGATGCACCAGTGCTGCACCTGAAAGCACACTCCCTCTCCCCTTCCTGACATGGTGCCTGCAAGGGGAAGCTACAACTGGTTATGAGATGTATTCCCACCTGTTGTGTTTAAGTAGGGCCGATTTCCCAAACTTTACCGTGATTGGCCAGTTTTGAAAAGGCTAGGCTATGGGCAAACCTGCTTACCTAAGTTTGGCATTGTTTAAAGGGGTATACCACTGGGCACAATGAGTTAGCTGGCCTACACATTGCTTACACCTCCTAAGATGACCTGTGCAATGCTTAGCATTGCTTACAAGATTTTGCATTATATTTTCTTTTTGTCATTGATTTCTTATTCATTACATCTTATATATCTGCCTGGTATCCATGATTCCTGTATGTACACTGTATGGACTCCTTGTGTTTTATTAGGGACTTCAACACTCTATTACAATTACACATCACTTTTGGGCTTACTGCTGTACTCCAGGTCACATATTTATGTTATGTAGTGGGTTATGGAACATATGACTGTATACTGATTCCTTTCACAGGCTCAGTTTGATTTTACTATAGTGAGGACTTGTTTGGTGATACTTCATTCTTCTGTGCTGCTGTGATGGCTTGGTGGTTGACTACTGTTACTATAGTGTATAGGGTCCTGTGTTCAAGACCTGCAAGGCTGTTTATTTTGTTGCTGGACAGAACAAGGGCCATTGGATACAGAGTGATTAAGGCACGTTTGAGCAGTTGTAAGTGGGTTTACACGAGGGTAAGCAATGCAAACCTCCTGTTACATATGCCTACAGAGAGTTAGCTTCAAAATTGCTTAACCTGTATGCGCATTGCTTACCCCCATGCAAATGGGCTTTAACGTGCTTACTAGTTCTTAAATATGATTACTACCGTTTATTGGTGCTTACACTTGCTTAATAGTGCTTACTCCTAATTACAATTATACTTATTTGGACAGTTATATCTCATGGTTCTTGGGAAGGTGGGAGATTTGGAAGCTGTATGGAGCTGTCATTCATTACGCATTTTACCTTCTATTTGTATCCATGATTTCTGTGTACATATACTGTATGGGGCACATGTGCTTATCTGGGGACTTTGCAACATTATGACACTGACACCTCACATTTGCATTTAATGTTGTACTCCCATTCACAAATATATGTTATTTAGTGGGTTATGCAACAAAAATATTCGTCATAACATGATTTGCCATGGAAAATGGAATGTGCTGCAGTGGGACTCAAACTGGGAATGCCTGCTCGTAAGGTGAATGCTCTGTCCACTACACTATTGCTATACTGCTTCATTTGCATATATTTTCCCTGTTATCCTCTTCAGTCATTTAAGCTGCATTAACCGTAGCTAAGCAATGGGCACACCCGCTCACCTATGGTTAGCTTTAATCAGATTTTTAATAAAATAAAAAAGGGTTTGTTCATTTTATTTGTATTTACTTGCTGTTGTACACATGGAGGAATGTTGCTGGGGATATGCGGACACCTATGAGTGGTCTCGCTCATTTCTTTGGCCTTTCTGCTGTTCTTCACTGTGGGAGGGGTATATTCTGAGAGGTCTTCTCTCAGACACGCCCCCTGCACTCTTACATGCTCTGTGTAAGATTAGGAGCTCAGGCAGTGTGCCTTCATTAATATGCATGGTGCACTGCCATCCTACTCCTAAACGACCACTTCCATGCAGGACTAAGCTAGTCCTGCACGGAAGAATAGTAAATCTGGGGGATAATGTGTAGAAACTGATATTTTGTACTTATAACTGAATATATCTGTTTTAAAGCATACTGTCTTATTTACTGTATTCATTAATAGGGAAGCATTGGCAGTTTTGATATTTCACAAGTTTCTGGTATAACAGTTTCTTTTTTGCCTTCATCTCGATTGTGCATGTTTAGTTTCCTTTTCCCTCCATAAACAGATGTTAATCTTGCTAACTTTGTCCTCGCGATGATTTTTTTGTTAGAATGCAAAACTCTTCACTTATTTAGTTTCTCGAGTGCAGTACACACATTTTTTCACACATAGCAGCTTCCTAGTTGATTTACTACATGACAGAAGGAAATATGCGACCTTTGAACTTTCGTCATCATGCAACGCTCTGCGATGAAAATGACATCAGATTTTGGCTGCAGGACTTTAGTATGAACTATATCAGCTTTTTTACACTACAGGGATGTTATCCTAGTTGAATATACTCAAGAAAGGTACTAGAAGTGTTTTTATTTACGAAGCTATTCAGTGTTCTTTTAACATGATAATCACATTTTACTGACTGGATAAATGCATGAAGTTAATTCAAATACTTCTAATGCTTAGTAATGTTGGGGTGAACTGATTCTGTCTGTTAAAACAAAAATGAAGTATTATGTTTTCTGTTGGCATATAAGTCTGCAATGTAATAAACTATATGGGGAAAAGAATAGACAATCATATTTATAGTTCTAAAAATATGTGTATTTATTATTTTACTCAAACAAATTGATAATCTAAAAATTACACGCAAGCATGATAACATATTTTACTGATTCTGCATCTTCTGGAAGATCCATGCAGTCGCACACATGGTATAGAATTATATATAACCCCCCCTTTTTATATATACAACATATAGTAATAAGCTATAACAGAAGAAACACATAGTATCCAATACACGAGTAAATAACATGATAGGACAACATTCCTAACTTTAGAGAAAGCTTTTTGTTTCTCATAACTCTTATGTAATGTTCTCAGTAAAAAGTTCATTTAACAAATCCTTGTTAGCATATCATTCTCATTATTTTCTTCTGAAACGTGTGTTAAATATTGGCAAGATTAAAGATAGGAGATTGTATTACTTTTTACATTTTATTCTAAAGTCTTACTGCCAATTGCAAAATATAAAGGACTTGATATGAAGATGGTAGTAAGTTACTCTAAATCCTTATAAGACAAGTGTAAATCTTTTTGTTTACTTCATTATTTTATTAACAAATGTGTTGTTATTTAGCAATTGCAAGGTACTTAGCACTTGAATAGAATGGTTTGTGACATAGCTGTTTGAAACTATATCTTATGTTCATAGTTGTTGATTAAGGTAGTCAATTCACAGTTTAATGACACCCTAAAAGGACTGTTTAGAAATCTTACATGGGTCAGGAGAGTCGCCACATCCTAAAATACATTGTACAATTCAGAAATGATAGACTGAAGCATTAGAGTAACAATGGCTATTGATTGTAGGATGGTAGAAGGTGGCTTCAATGACTTGTTCATTGAACTAGGAATTTTAAATTCCATGTTTGGCACTGTATATAGTTCTGATTATATGTTACATATGTGTAAAGTTAAAATCTTGTCCATAATAGAATACACAATGCAAGAATGTGTTTTCAAATCTGTCTGTATATAAATGTGTTTCACTTAAGGTCAACGGTCTTAATAACAACATAAAAAGGGGAAGTTTATGTAAATACCTTAGAACAAATAGAGTGGATATTGCATTTATACAGGAAACCCACCTAATAGAAAAAGATGTGAATAGATTGTTTTTAATTATTCAAAACTTGTTGTATCTCACTATCAGACCAAGAGGAGGAGCGCTATGATTTTGTGGAAAAAATCCTTACCTGTGCCTAAAATTATTGATTCATATTCGGAGGTAACTTTGGAAATAAATAGAAAATACATTACTTTAGTTAATGCATACTGAATACCTGGTATCGGAGCAGGAACAGCAAGCAAGTATTTAGAACTAATCTCACTTAAAGCTAAAGGAGTATTATATGTGCAGGAGATTTCAACTGCATTCTTCCTAAGAATGATACTACTAAGAATGGTAACTTTAAAATGTCAGCTGCAGAAACAAATTAAATAATTTTATCACCACCTCATATTTGAGGGATATTTATACCATAAGAGAATCAGGATCCCTACAATATATACATCACTCTTTTAGGTTTGGCACCCAAACAACTATTGATATTTGTTATCTAAGATATTTGTTATCTAAGATACAGAAAATCAAGATCAGTTCATCGCCATTGCCCGACCACAATGCTATTTTTTTTTAAATCCACATAACATCCAGAGACCTGATATACTGGCAAAGATTACCTGCATATATTACCAAATTAGAAGATTTCAGAGAATGGCTGTTAAAAGAAATAAAAAACTTCCTAGATTTTAATGATAATAATGAGACCTCTAGAATTATACTTTGGGATACATTTAAATCATACTTCTATGGTAAAATCAAAAGTCGGTACTTAAACAAAAAGAAGGAATGGGATAAGGAGCTAATACACATACAGTCAAAAATTGACACATTATAAAAGCACTTGGACAAAAAAGATACTGCAAAGATTTCTGAAATAGAGCAACTGACTAGGACATACACAAAGTAGCATTAAACTTAGAAAAAATAAGGCCACAAACCTATTCTATTAATCCCAAGAATATGCATAGACTTGCACTTAAATTTAAAAGCCTGACAAAAGCTAATCATATTAAGGAAATTACAGACAATTCCATGAAGAGACCTAAACATGTAGCATATTTAAAATAAATACTAGAGTACTTTAGAACACATCATGAAACACTAAATAACACCAACCTACATAATATTGATAATAGTATGAGAGACAAGTTTTTTAAAGACAATATTGATAAAAGATTAACAAAAGAACAAAACTCTAGACTTCTTAAGTCTATATCATTAAGGGAACTTAAGGGAAAAATACAAAACATTAAAAATAATAATGCCCCTGGCCTTGAAGGGCTAATAGGGGAAATATATAAGATACTTCCGGATGAGACCTTAGAAACTCTAATAGTTGCTTTTGAAGAATTCAGAAAGAATGATGGCATTTTCCCTTCCTGGAAATGGATCTATATTATAACATCAAAATCTACAAAGATCGAATATTATAATATAGAACCCTAAACATTGAAATCCGCAAACATAGATCAGTCAGAATAGTGATTTTTTTCCCAGGGAAAAAAATCGCTATTCCGAGAAGCATACACACAACACAAACACACACAAAAAACAGCAATCCACACCATACACTTAAAATCCTACACCTAAACTAAACTTTACATACACTACTAGCTGTCCACTTACCTTAACCCGACCCTAACCCTAAGGTCCGTCACTATCGCACACTCACCTCACCCACTCCCTAACCCTAACTCACCTAACCCGCCCCCAACCCTAACCTGCACACAACCGCATACTTACTTGACCCGCTCTCTAACCCTAACTCACCTAACCCACCCCCTAACCTACACACAATCACACACTTACCTGAACCGTAATACTCCAACATATCGAACGCTGAAAACAGCAAAGCCACAGCAACGGTCTACCAAATTCTTTCCTTGGGAAAGAATTCAGTGTCCTGCACCTTCACTGATTTCAGCGTCCAACAAAACTGGTTTGATATTATAATATTCAAACTTTATAAAATTCGATGTTATAATATAAACCCTCTAGATATATGCTATGATTTCACCCATTTTGAAACATGACATTATAATATCTTACCACCCCATTTCCCTTCTGAATGTGGACTACAAGATTTTTACATCTATTCTAGGAGATAGATTAAATCAATTTTTACCAAAAACAATAAAAGATGATCAAACAGGGTTTATTTCACACAGGAAGGTGCAAGACAATTTAATCAGACTATTAACATTAATGAACTATGCAAACAAAAAAAGAGAATTAACAATGATTATCCTGGATTTGGACAAAGTGTTTGATTAATTGACTTGGCTCTATTTATTTAAAGTTCTAGAAATGTATAACTTTTCCTCAGGTTTTTTAAAATTGCTGAAGAAATTATACACTACTTCTATAGCATACATTAAAATTTCAGCTTTCCTGTCAGGATCACTTAAAATAATAAAAGGCACCAAGCAAGGGTGCCCTTTATCACTCTTATTATTTGCTCTATCAGTGGAGCCATTAGCTAGTTACATACGAACTAATGATAAGCTTCTATGTCAATGCAAAGTACAATTCCAAAATCCAGCTTTTCGCTGATGATATCTTATTAACAATTGGGAACATAGATACCTCAATTGAACATCTTATAGAATCTCTTCAAAACTTTGAAATGATATCAGGCCTAAGTTTTCATCAAAATAAAACTAAAACTATTTTGTTAAACAAAAAAATAAACCCCATTCTGGACAGACATAGTGACTTTAATTGGGCTAACACTATGATTAAATATCTAGGTATAACCATTAAAGCAAGTTGGAAAGACACTAGGCAAGCAAATTTCATAATGTTAATAGACATAGTTAAAGATTACTTAAATGGAATAAAATGTTATTCACCATGGAGGAAAGGCTATCATTACTTAAAATGATCATACTACCCAAACTTCTGTATGTCTTTCAATCCATCTTAGCATCCCCTTCCAAAAAACTAATGAAACAACTTAACTCTATATTAATACAATTTTTATGGTTTCCAGAAAAAACAAGGATTGGTCATTCATGGCATTACACAAGTTGGGAAGAGTGTGGAATCTCATTTTCACATCTAGAACTATATACTGAATCAATTATCTTTAACATTATAAGTCATTGGCTAAATAGTAAATATACTTCTAACTGGAAAAATCTATATAAAGCAATATTACTAGACAATTGTGAATAAACAATAAACAATGATATCTTTTCTGAAGTAGAAGAAGTTTACATTGTCATAAAAAACATTTGCTTTAATACAAGTAAAACAATTGTCTCCATTTGTTAATTACATAGTAAACAATTTCAAACAGCTAATGTTCAAAGATTATAAGATGAGAAATCCTTTATTTATCATATTTACCATAGCGTTAACAAATAAATGCTCAGACTCTTATAACATGAAAAAAATAGAAGAAATGAAAGTAAATGGGCTCATTTTCTGGTATCAGCTTCTTGATCACAATTATATACAAGATGCAACCTCTCATAGCAAGATATAACATAAATCAAAACAACTGGCTAAACATACACACTTTTAGAGAGTATATAGTTAATGAGTTTAAAATAAATCAAATAGTGAAATCCACACCTAGATTCAAAATTCTAACACTTTTTTTTTGTGAAATCAACACACTATATACAAATGATGGACTACCAGTATCAAGGTTATATAAGACATTGCAAATGGATTTACCAGCTCCAGATGTGTCCCTATGGAACTATGCAGAAAAAAATAATAAATCTAGATTTTCAGAAAAAGAAAAAACAGTAATACTTAAATCAGTTAGTAATACTACATCATCTTCCTTTTGGAAAATTTACACATGGAAATTTATTCACAGAAGTTTTTTCACTCCCCAAAAAATAGCATTAATATCAGGTAATGAGACATCATTATGTTGGAGATGTGAAGAAGCAGTATATGCAGACTGGGTACATATGTTTATAAATTGTAACACTGTAATTCCCTTTTGGTCAGAATTCAAATCCTTTATTAAAGCATTGTGGTTGGATAAATGTGAAGTCACTGACTCATTCTTATTATTTAATGCTTCAATCCCAGTGTATGTTCCTAGTACACAAGTGCACCTCCTCTGGTCGCTACTTGCAATAGCAAGAAAAAGCATTACCTCAAACTGAAAAAGTAAGAAAGTTACACCTTTTGCGGAATTTATATCACTGGCCAAAATAGTTTGTAATTGAGAATTAATAACTATGACTTTAAGAACTACAAGAAAGACACATAAAAAACTAGCTTGGTTAAAACTTAAAAAATTGTTAGATAAAATGTGAATGTATTGACAAAGTTACTTCTATTATGGACATTGTATATAGTTAGATTTGTTTATATTGTTTAACATTTTTGTTGCATTTGTATTTATGAAAAATCAATACAAATTATGTGAAAAAAAGAAAAAAAAGGCTTATCTGATAATTTCAGTACTGATGGGAAAAATAGCATACTTAGCAAGTACATTTATGTTGCCAATGTCATTAGAAAAATAATTATTGCAGATATATATTTTTTTTCATTTATATGGGGTTCTAGATTAAACCCAGCAAAAAGAGAGTTTTGTAAGAAGGACGTTTAGGGTTAATTAACCCACCCTGGGATTCAGGAAGCCTAAATTTCCATGCAGGAATAGTGTAGGAGCTCTTGCACAGAAAATGGCCGCCAAGCGGTTCAGGATAGTGCCATTTTCATGTGCACAAGCAGCCCCACACTGTTCCTGCATGGAAAGCCAGCAGATATGCAAATCACCTCATTTGCTGGTGAAGACCATGAAAATGTGGTAATTTTGTGATTCATCAAGCTGTACAGAGTCCATATAAGAACAATGTCAGTGCAGAAATGTATTCGGCTAGTAACCAAACACATTTCTGCATCTGACAAAACGGAGGCATGACAGCTCGTGTAAAAACATGTATTATGTTTAATACACATGCCAATGACAAAATATAAAGCCATTGACATTAAAACAGTTTCTTTTTTTTTTTTTAAATTAAACTTTTTTTTGGCCAATCTCGACAGTGGCATGCAAACGGGATCATGCCGAAAATAAAAAACAAAAATGAGAAATGCCAATTTTAAGTTAATTCTGCATTTTGCCATTATAGTCAATGGCATGCAGAATGTAAACATTACCAGTGAGCAGTGGTTGTTAAGGGGAAAGGGTCTGTTTTAGAGCAGTAACTAATGACATACACACTGGGGTATGCAAATGAGGGGAGTTATGCTGAATCACAAATTTCCTCAAAGTGTCAGTTTGTACCTAACCGTGTAGGTGCGGCAATGCAACAGTGCAAGTCTAAGAGCTGAATGACTTCATAAGGGTGTATGTCATGTTTGTTGTAAGCTCATTGGAGCTCTGTGGCCCATGTTTGCACTTAGCTAAGCACAGCTAAGGAAAGGGAAGTGTCAGATGTGCCTGAGCAGGGTGTACATTGCCTAAACTGCCGTGCGCACCGTGCACCGGATTTTAAACAACAAAAAATAAATAAAGAGGAAATGGAGGCACTGTTTACATTTGAGCAGTGAGTATGTGCGGCACACCTCAGGGCTTAAATAGGGAGGGACTGGAAAGGGAAAACAGCAGTAGGAATGCAATCAAAGAGAAATAGCATAGCTGGCAGGTGGAATGCATCAGAGTCAACCAATTCCACATGCAGCAGTCCAGCACATTGCTATAAACTATGCAAACACCTTTCCGACTGCTTTTTGGGGAAACACCAGTAGGAAGGCAATCATACAGAACTAGAATAGCTGGCAGGTTTAATGTATCAGAATCAGCCAATCACACATGCAGCAGCCCAGCACACTACTGTAAACTATGCAATCAACTTTCAGACTGCTCTTTGGGGAAACAGCAGTAGGAAGACAATCAAGGAGACCTAGTATAGCTGGCAGGTAGAATGTATCAGAATCAGCCAATTACACATGGAGCACCCCAGCCACTACTATGAACTATGCAAACACCTTTCAGACTGCTCTGTGGGGAAACAGCAGTAGGAAGGCAATCAAGGAGACCTAGCATATCTGGCAGGTAGAATGTATCAGAATCAGCCAATCACACATGGAGCACCCCAGCCACTACTGTGAACTATGCAAACACCTTTCAGACTGCTCTTTGGGGAAACAGCAGTAGGAAGGCAATCAAGGAGACCTAGCATATCTGGCAGGTAGAATGTATCAGAATCAACCAAATATACATGAAGCAGCCCAGCACACTACTGTAAAGTATGCAAACACCTTTCAGACTGCTCTTTGGGGAAACAGCTGTAGGAAGGCAATCAAGGAGAACTAGCATAGCTGGCAGGTAGAATGTATCAGAATCAGTCAATTACACATGGAGCAGCCCAGCATGCTACTGTAAACTATGCAAACACCTTTCAGACTGTTTTTTCCTGCAAACTCTACACCACCGGTGTATACAGATGGGGGATTTTTAACTGGTAAAACTAACTAAGAATGTTTGAGGCTGCTGCTGCTTTACTCCATCAATATGTGCTAGAGACTGAGGGTGGTGAGGAGAATGCTGGAAACCAACCCACAGTGAGGAGGAGAAGTGTGTACAGACCCAGGGTAACCTGCCAGGGCCTACATGAGCTGGAAACAGTGGAACACTATAGGGTGGACAGGGACATTCTACAGCAAATCATTGAGCTGTACTGGCCTTGCCTCACACACACACACAACTAATAGAGGGGAACCCATCTCAGTGGATACCAAGGTATGTATAGGCTTAAGAATACTAGCCACAGGTACCTTCCAAAACCCAACTGGGGATATCATAGGGGTCTCACAGTCATCAGCATCCAAGGAATTCCACCAGTTCCTGGATATCATGACACTACATGCTAATGAGCACATTTATGTCCCCAACACCCGTGAGTGTTGACCAGAAGTATGTCTCTCTTCCACCATATAGAAAAATACCCTGAGGTAGTTGGTGCTATAGACTGCATGCACATCCACATCAAAGCACCACTTGGTGAGTGGGATAGAGTCTACATAAACTGCAAGGGCTTCCCCTTGATCAACTGCCAGGTCATGTGCGATGCCCAGGGCATTATCATAAATGTGTGTGCTGCCAGCCCTGGAAGTTATCACAACTCCTACATCTGGCACTGCTCACAGTTGCATCAGGCATTTGCTAGTGGGACATCCCAAATGGCCAAATACTGGGGGATGCTGGCTATGCACTTGAGCCATGGCTGATGACACCCATCAGAAATGTACACACACCCAAACAAGAACACCATAATGAGGCACACACACAAACCAGGATCATTGTAGAGCATGTGTTTGGGATGCTCAAGTCATGGTTCCACTGCCTTGACATGCCCAGTGGAGCCTTGCAGTACTCTCAAGCTACATGTACACAAATGTTAATAGTATGTGCTATGCTACACAATATAATCCTGTGGAAACAGCTGCAGCAGGAACAGCACAAGGCAAGGCCATACAGCCCCCTAATATTGCCAAGGCCAGCACAGGTACAGAGGGACTTGGAGGAGGAACATAGTAGCCTGCCCCTGTGGACAGAAAGAGGGGTGCCTAGTATGCCCATGCCTTGTCAAAGAGGCAACGCATAGCACACTCACTGACACTGTGGGGTCCCAGGGACTGATACCTCTCTCCAACTCGCACATACAGTAAAAGCCAAACATGACACTACCTGTGATTTACCATGTATTGGGAGTGTACTACATGCATCTGACATAGTCAGCCCTCCAGCACCATCCTCAATACTGGCCCAACAACAAGGTAAGTCACCCTTCCTATCAATTACTGAATGGAGTAGTATGTTCTCATAGTTGTATGTATGATATGGATGCAGGCATGCAAGGGAATTGGGTGGCTGAATGGAATCGCAGCAGACAGCTATATGGGACTGCAGGATATTCACAACAAATGCTGGTGTCAACATACTAGGCAGCACTACAGAAGGTGACAATCCCCACCGCAGTACATGTGATGGCCCAAATAACTGTGGGTGCCAATAGGTCACACACATGGATGTCAGTGAGGGTCACATACCCACCACCAGCTTCAACCAGCAGGACAGGTGTAGATGACTATAAACAAAGGCTGGGCTAAGGCCCCCAAATGATGGTAATGGTGAACAGCACCCCACCAGACCTACTCAGACATACTACAACATGTCTGGCAGTTGCATCCTAGTTCTGAAGGGTAAGAAGTCTGAAACTGAAATTTATGCCATTAAGACCTAACATGTGTACTCTACTGATATGCCTCCTTTCTGCATGATAGGTCACAATACAATATGAAATGAAAGCCAACAGAGTAACCGGAATACCAGTACAGTCTTTGCAAATGTTTAAAGTCTGCAAGTCTGCACCCCTCATAGTTCTTTGTAGAAATGCAGTAACAGATGGCCTGCAGCACTCTCAAATGGCCTACAGTCCTCTGGCAAAGGCCCATGCCTTACCCATAGTGCCAATATATGGAATGTCAGGGGGGTCCTATCTAACAACCTAACACAGTAAACAGAAAACAAATGCAAGGCCATGCTGACAAATGCCAGTAGCATGCCTCCTCATGTCCTACTGCAAGGGCTATGAACCAGGCCATAAATACTACTGGGATAAAGGCCCAACTATAGGGATACCTCTGAGATATTGCTTATATAATGTTAGTAAGAGGATGGAATAACAGAAGGGGGTTGTAGAAGCATAGATGTCATGGAGTGTGTGAAGTCTGAAGCTCTAATGTCCTCCCATACTACTCCCTGACTGCAAACCCATGAATGAATAGCAACAAAACTGCTTGTAAACCACAATGTGAAGGTAAACTGACCAGATATACAAGTTCTGCCTCTGGATAACCTGGGTGTATCTGTACAGCTGAGAGGTATGGCTCCAGCAGGATATGGCCATTCCATGCAATTGAAAAAACACAAGAAGAAGATCCCCAGCCAGCATACCAACAAGGTGCTGCACCATTTAAACAGAACCAGCAGTCTGTTGTCTGTAGTTACCCATCCACAATGGCAGGTGTGTCAGAATGTGTAGTCTACATGCCTCAGAATATTGGTCTCAACTTCCTTCATCCTGTATTTCCCTGATAAATAACTGTGAGAAAAGAATGATAACTGTCAGTAGTTGATGACACGATACATCAAAGTGTAAAAGAGTACATATGTCAGAAAATCTATGCTACAACCAAACATGTCACACAAGCACCACAGACAGCAATAGTTACAGTATCCCCTGTATGTTGTGCCCATTGTGTCTCCATATTGGCAATCTATCTACTGATATCCTGCAGAAGCAATTTGCTAGGTGTAGCTGTAGCACACAAACCCTGAACTGGAGTCCAACTCTCCCTGGAATGGATGCACACACTCAGTATAGAAGGTCATACTGGGCATGCTCCTACACTTAGAGAAATGAAGCCCATGTCTCACAACACAGTGGACTACAGGTATCGGTTATTCACAGCTGTCTGTGTACATACACCAAATTGTACACCATGGACACTTCACACACTCACACACACTTTGGATGAAATACTCACACATATCTAAGGCCAACATAATATAATATGTCAAACATGCACACACAGAGATGTGGGGAAGAGAAAGACAGACAGTGACAGACAGAATCCCATTATGAGGCCTTTCCTACCCAGTACACATCCCATTGGCCTATATCACATGATGTGCTGATGTCATTCACTGTAGAAATACCTTTGGCTAGCCTCCAGCCCTATAGTCTCAATGGTGCTTGTGATAACTGTGTAACACTACAGTCCAAATAAATATCCATGTAGCAGTTGTAATCTCAGTCCTGTCAAATGTTAAGTTGTGTGTGTATGTGTGTGTGTGTGTGTGTGTGTGTGTGTGTGTGTGTGTGTGTGTGTGTGTGTGTGTGTTTATAGATGAATGTGGTTAAGGCCATTCCAACACACACTAAACTTCCCTTATCCTTCCTTTAGCACTGCTGCTGATGTTATTCACCTTGAAAGATACCATTGAACAGCTCTTTTGTATATAAACAATGTGGCACTTGCGATAACTGTATAATACTATAGTGTAACAAACTAGTTAGGTAGGAGTTCTAATCCTAGTCCTGGCAACTGTGAAAATGTGTGTGTTTATGTGAGAGAGTGTGTGAGTGTCTTTGTAGACACCTGATTTTGTGGTCATTCACACTTACTACACTTCCCTTACCCCCTCCTTTAACACTGCTGCTGATGTCACTCACATTCAAAGATACCTTTGGACAGCTCTTCATCATCTAAGCTCCGTGGTGCATGTGGTAACTATAAAATCCTATAGTGTAGCAAACTCATTAAGTAGGAGTTCTAATCCTGGTCCTGGCAACCGTGATTTTGTGGTCATTTACACTTACTACACTTTCCTTACCCCTCCTTTAGCACTGCTGCTGATGTCATTCACCTTTAAAGATACCTTTGGAAAGCTCTTCAATATATAAGTTCTGTGGTGCATGTGATGACTGCGTAATAGTCTAGTATAGGAAGTTAGTTAGGAAGGAGTTCTAATCCTAGTCCTGGCAACTGTGAAAATGTGTGCGTTTGTGTGAAAGAGTGTGTGTGTGTGTGTGTGTGTGTGTGTCTTTGCAAACACCTGATTTTGCTGTCATTCACACTTACACTTCCCTCATCCCTCCTTTAGCACTGCTGCTAATGTCACTCACCTTCAAAGATATCTTTGGACAGCACTCCAACATCTATGCTCTTTGGTGCGTGCGATAACTGTGTAACCTTGTAGTAGCAATATGTAGCTAGGTAGGGGTCTGAAAATCAGCACTGGCAAGTGTATGTGTGTGTGTGTGTGTGTGTGTGTGTGTGTGTGTGTGTGTGTGTGTGTGTGTGTGTGTGTGTGTGTGTGTGTGTGTGTGTGTGTGTGTGTGTGTGTGTGTGCATGTCATCAGTATCCTGTGTGGGTGTTGGTGTGATTGTGTAATAACAG
Source organism: Protopterus annectens (assembly GCF_019279795.1). Lineage (NCBI taxonomy): Eukaryota > Metazoa > Chordata > Ceratodontiformes > Protopteridae > Protopterus > Protopterus annectens. The sequence goes on from NC_056729.1 coordinate 384,295,019, forward strand.
GATCGATTGGGAGTGGATTTTGCTAAATTATTATATTGAGGACCTAGCATATGTCCCAATGTCCGCATTGCAAGGCCAACAGTTGTCAAACACCATAGAGGTTGGTGCACACAATCCACAGCCCTAAATGTCTACTGCCATGTGGAATAACTATGTGACAGTATGGCTTAGTGAACAATATAGGCAACCCTTCTAATACTCAGAGACTACTCTTTACCCACGGATCATACACAAACACATTTGGGTAGGCAGCACTATATTGATAGTTCTCCTGAAAATTGCCTCATAGATAGTACCCATGGTACAGCGGCCACGGTGGTGCAGTGGTTAGCTTTGCTGCCTCACAGCAAGAGGATCTCCGGTTCGAGTCTCGTCTGGGGTGCCTTCTGTGTGGAGTCTGCATGTCCTCCCTGTGGTCGCGTGGGTTTCCTCAGGGTACTCTGGTTTCCTCTCACATCCCAAAGACATGCTGTAGGTTGATTGGACACTCTATATTGGCCCTAGGTGTGAGCGTGTGTGAGTGTGAGTGTGTGTGTGTGTGTGTGTGTGTGTGTGTGTGTGTGTGTGTGTGTGTGTGTGTGTGTGTGCCTTCTGTGGAAGGTTGAGCACCGGGCTGGCAACTCGACACTGTAAAACCCCACTGCCAATCATGAGCAGACAGCTGTGGTGACCCCCAACTGGGAAAAGTCGAAAGAAGAAGATAGTACCCATGGTGTGATTGCAATGGACTACATGCCTTGTTGACCACAACAGTTCCACTGATATCAGAAAGTAGTTTGATGTGTTACATTTCCTGACTGTGTGTTATCTAGCAAGTAAAAGGACATGGCACCCTGTTCCATCCCCTCAGTAACCCAATCAATGTGTACAGTGGCTCTTTTGCCATGTTCCCCACTGGACACCTGCAACAACTGTAGAGTCTGAAAACTTACCCAACAAGGAGGGTGGCCTAATTGTTAAGGTGTTTGCCTTAAAAACACAAGGTGCAGGGTTTGAGTCTCACAAGGGATAATTGGCTAGGCTTAAAATGACTCATAAGAGCAGTTAGCCTAGTACTAACCTATGCCTATGCCTAATGCAAAGGGAATACCATGCCTTATACACATGCCCTGTATGGACAGACACCAATAACCCCAATGAATCCCTGTATCATACTAACTATGTAGGTGTAATCACTACTTCAGTTACATAGCCAGGTCTCAACAAAGTCAGGAATGCTACTTCTGAAGATCCCAATCTGTCCACACATGCCCCAGAGACCTCAAGCACACTTCCACACTTTAAAGGACACGCTTGTGGGATAGGTTCACAACCCAGACTGTGCATGGTATGGAATATAAATCACATACATGTGAACCACCTCTCCATTGCAGCAGACATGTGTCCTCCTTTCAGACTCTTATGAGTGACTGCATCCTGACAGTTAGATATCTACTGCTGAGCAACATGACCCACAGATTGTATACATGTGCAGCTGTTATGGTGGTAATAACATAATGAACACTGCCTAATAAGGCATCATAGGGGTGTCAAGACATTTAGCCAGTACCTGAAAACCCAGTGGTGACAGATGTGGCTAGTCATTGAATTCTGCCAATCGTGTCATCCAAGCAGAGTGGTATTGGATCCCCTGAGAATGACACATAACACATAAGACAATGTTGCAGTCAATCTGTTGATAGTACAGCAACATCATTCCGGGTGACAGTGGTACACTGCCCAGGGCTACTGTCACACCTGCCTGGACCAGATAATCAGAGAGTTCAACCATGTCTCTTGTCATATAGTCCAGGGAGAGGTGTCACAAGTCATTCATACCCACATGGATACAGAGTGATACTCGTAGTGATTGTGGAGTGCCATGACTGGCTGTGTCATGTGTTGGATGCTGGCATATGATAGATATTTGTCTGTTACCTGTTCCATATTCAACTTAGTGAGTGGGATATGTGTGTGCCTCAGTACTGAGTTGCCCATGGTCACTGTATTGTGCAAGGTGGTTAGCTTTAAGAGCTTAGGTTGAGGGGCACACTGTGTAGGTTAAATATGTGTCCCTTGGCATGTTCCATGTCATGATGTCTGAGTGGGTATCTGTCTTGCTGGTCTGTGCTGTTTGGGTAAATGTCTATTGAGTGCCTCTGGGAAGGTGGGTGTGTGGATGTTCGCTGTATGTCATGGCTGCCAAAGTGGGTGTTATGTTGAGCTAAGTGTTCCACATGGTGTGGTGCAGGTGTTGATCATATACTCATGTCCTGCTAGTTCATTCTTTGCTGGAGAGTCCATATGTCCACATTGGGTGATATAAGTGTTTGGAGTTTAGAGGGGAGGGTTGCCTGTGTATATGAGGCAGTTGCAACAGTGCCTCAGAATGGACAAGTGCTCCAGGTTATGGGTGAAAGCACAGATAACCACCCTACAAACATGCCAGGAGGGCTGGTCATAACTAGTAAGTACTGGGGCTACATCTGTGATAAACAAGTACTGTTGACAGCTCCTAGGTGTGCCACATGTCTTGATACAATAACCTGATGAAGTGCCAAGCCATAATGCTAGTTGAATTGCAAGACAGGAAGAACTGGCATGATGTACGGGTGGAACAGAAGGCAGACTGTCGGCCACTTGTAATACTTTACCACAGTTGTGCAGTTACTGGCAGCTTTGGCCATGTGAAAGTTTAGTAAGCTCTGTAGCATGTGCGGTAACTGTGTCACACTATAGTAGACATACCTAGATAGGCAGGAGTTTTAATCACAATACTGGCAAATGTGTGTGTGATTTATGTACAGTCTGGCTCATACCATTTTTGAATTGTGTACTACCCTTTACACTTCCCTTCACTCCAGTTTAGTAGTCCTGTTGATGTCATCCACCTTAAAAGAACTTTGAAAGACATGGAAATGTAGAAGCTCTGTGGCACATCTGATAGCTGCATAGCACTATACTAGGAATACCTAGATAAGCAGGAGTTTTAATTCCAATACTAGCAAGTGTGTGTGTGTGTGTGTGTGTGTGTGTGTGTGTGTGTGTGTGTGTGTGTGTGTGTGTGTGTGTGTGTGCGCGTGTGTGTGAATCATGTACTGTCTGGCTTATACCATTTTTGACCTGTGTACTACCATGTACAATTCCCTTCACTCCAATTTAGTAGTCCTGTTGATGTAATCCACCTGAGATGTATCTTTGGAAGAAGTGGCAATGTAGAAGTTCTGTGGTGCATCTGATAATTGCATCGCACTATAGTAGGAATGCCTAGATAGGCCGGAGTTCTAATCCCAATACTGGCAAGTGTGTGTGTGTGTGTGTGTGTGTGTGTGTGTGTGTGTGTGTGTGTGTGTGTGTGAATCATGTATTGTCTGGCTTATACCATTTTTGACTTGTGTACTACCCTTCACACTTCCCTTAACTCCAATTTAGTAGTCCTGTTGATGTCATCCACCGTCTGCCACCCTCACAGTTGGCCAGCTTTTTAAGTGCAATACATGAGTCCAGATGCATGGTTTTACAGGTGAACTGTTCCTGTTATGGGTCACATTACAGGCTGGAAGAGGTGTGGACTGTCCTATTGTGGTCCTAATTAGTATGTAACAGGAACACCTTGCATCTTAAGAGGGGTGTGTACACAATTTATATCCACTGTATATCACTAATGTGTCATGCATGATTCTACCTTAGGCCATTTGTCCGGCCCATTTGGCTGGCCTCTGTCCAGATGTCTTGGCACTGACAAGTTGTGAGGTATGCTACAGGAATGTTGAATTCACATCAGATAGGCCCCATTGGTGACCACTGTGATGGAATAGAGTTAACCCCAGCACAAATGAACATGCACAACAAGCAATATAGCTATTACATAAAGCAATATAGCTATTACTGATGGTTGTGTGCATGGTAATTTGCATGTGCTTCACATACCTGGGGTATTCCCAGGCAACAACAGAACAATTTCATACTCACCAGCTTCAGGCTGCTGTCCCATATGCAGAACAGAGGGTCCTAGGTAGTTGTGAGAGGGAGTTATTGTCAGCAGACTTACATGTGGCCTTGGTACAGGATGGATGCAGCATGTCCGCACATCTACAGTACTAACCACAATAATACACAATGTCCTGTTCTCACTATAGATGTGCACCTCTGTGCATTACAAAACCCCATCCACAACTGCAATCAGACCTGACACATGCATGTAGATACAATACACATACATGTATGTCTGATACATTACTGTACTAATCCTCACTGGGCCCTTACCTACACACTCCTCGTCCAGTGTGTGTGTGTTTGTGTGCAACCCATCTCCACAATGCTTACCTCAGCATCATGGCATGTGCTTGGGGCGTGTGCCACAAATTTGGTGAGGAGAGCCTTGGTGGGTGTCAATAGGGACTGTATGGCTGGGCCCCCACCTGTGGTTAGCCAGTCCCTCGCTACAACAGCCGCCCATTGACGGGCATGGCGGATGAGATGGGTGGCCCGATGCTGCACATGCTCATAAGTTCTGCTGTGTAGGCCGGCATCATTTACCCTGTGGACCCTGTGTGATGTTTACATCATGCAGAAAGGCCACTATGACGCATATGAATATTGTCAGAACCCTGGATATTACCTCAATGCCAGGAAATGTGCCACCATTACTTTTGTAAACACCATGGCTCACATGAAGTAATACATTGCTGGTAGTCCACTGAACAGTAATGTTGTTAAAACATAATGGGGAACACGGGTTGACATTGAGCTGTCTGTTGACCACAACAGTGCCACTGACATCAGAAAGTACTTTGATTTGTTATATCACTTGACTAAGTGTGTGTTATCCATCAAGTAAAAGGACATGGTTACCCTGTACCCTCCCCTCAGTAGCTCAATCAATATGTACAGTGGCCCTTTTGTGATGTACACCACTGGACACCTGCAACAACTGTAGAGGCTACAAATGTACCCCACAAAGATAATACCAGCCCTTACACATATGCCCTCTATGGACAGACTCCTATAACGCCAATGAATCCCTAAATCATTCTATCTAGGTAGGTGCAACCACTGCCTGAGTTACACAGCCATGTCTCACCAAACTGGATCTGGAATGCTACATTTGAAAAGCCCAATCTGTCCACAGAGCATGCCCCAGATACCTCAAGCACACGTCCACACTCCAAAGGGCATGCTTGTGTGATAGGTTCACAACCCAGACACTGTCCATTGTATGGAATATAAATCACATACATGTGAAGTAATGCACATCACTGGCCATCCACAATACACATCTGGATGAGTGGATGGGGAATACAATACCCACCATTGGGGCTCACTCCAGTGAGTATACTCATTATCCACACTGGGGGCTATTTTCATGTGGCCTGATGCCAGGGTATTTCCTTGACCTAGCCTTGTAGAGCCTTCATTGCCATTTACCTACTACACACCTATGAAGCTATGAACCAATGGATCTCAGTACTGTGAAAGGTGTGTGTGTGTGTGTGTGTGTGTGTGTGTGTGTGTGTGTGTGTGTGTGTGTGTGTGTGTGTGTGTGTGTGTGTAGTAATCTGAGTGATTGTGTTTGATGAATAGCCACTGGGGGTGTGGTTATAGGCAAATAGAGGTGTGTCCAAACTAACACACTTACCATTCTCCACTCTGAAACAGATGTTGTTAATTACCATAAACCTATATAGAACCCTCAGCCCTATAATCTGCAAGGCATATGCAATCACTGTTGCACAGACCTGTGAAATTCATGCAGATACAGCTGTATCTTGCCTATGACATGGTTGATGTGTTACCGTACTGCCATACCCCTTGGTCTTGCTGCAGGGCCACATCCTGATGACACACAGAGACCTAGAACACAAACAGGATACAGCATGTGAGAACACATTCATTCAGCATTAAGAATAGCAATAATGCATCATGGCTTAAACTGTATACACACTCTGATGTGTACCCCTTACAAATGGCGGTTGACAGCACCCTACACAGCATTACCTACATACAATTTATTAAGTTCACCCTCTTCATTAGACCCATATTTGCATGTCCCTGCATTGATGTTTTGGATGTCAGGGATCTGGCACAGGTTTCATCATATGCACAGGGTGTTGTGTGGTTTTGACAGAGTTCTAGGCTGTGCTATTTGGTTGACAGTATGGGTGTGTGTTTGGGGTATAGGAATGACATGGCCTGTACAGGTTTGGTGCATGTGTGTGGAGGTGAGTTTATTGTGTGTGTGTATGTGTGTGTGTGTGTGTGTGTGTGTGTGTGTGTGTGTGTGTGTGTGTGTGTGTGTGTGTGTGTGTTTGTGTGTGCATATGTGTGGGTGCACACAGACACACCATGTGGCTGCCCTACACTGATGTTTTCTGGACGGCTGTTGCCCATACATGGCAGGGTGTACAGGTCGCCTCTGGCCATGGACACGGCAACTGGATCTGCCAAGGGTATCACTGTAACCACCACTGACAAGGCCAGAAAGGCCAGAGACAGTACTGTTCCCTGATGCTGACGTATGTCTGCTGGATCTGCGACCCTGTCGGGACCATCCAGGACCACATATCCATGGCGTGCCACGTCTTAGTATGGACATCACACCACCCTCACTAGTGCTGGTGTTACCGCCCATAAGGGAACATGATGGTGCATGGCCATGTGTACGCCCAGATAATCGTGGTTCTGAGATACCTTCACATGGCCGCTGCCTCCCGTCTGCCATACGTTCAAGCAATTAATGAAAATTCTGGTTATTGGATCTTAGAAGTCTGTTGGGTATTTGCATTTTAAAGGTGGATGCAAGGGAGGGGTAGATGGAGGGATTACAGATGAGTTTATGGGCATGAGTAAGTTGAATGTAGTTAAGATGGTTGGTAAGTCCAATCAAATTTAGTTTATGTAAGGCATTGTAGTGGTGGTATTTGGATTTATAGCTGGTAGCATATGGTGGAGAAAAGTGTCAGGAGTGATTTGTGACAGACGAGTACCAGTAAGACTGAAAGGGTGAAAGGGAAGGTCTACAAGAGGGTAGTGAGACCAGCTATGTTATATGGGTTGGAGACAGTGGCATTGACAAAAAGGCAGGAGTCAGAGCTTGACGTGGCAGAGTTGATGATGTTAAGATTTGCACTGGGTGTGACAAGGATGGACAGGATTAGGAATAAGTATATTAGAGGGTCAGTCCAGGCTGGAAGGTTTGGAGACAAAGCCAGAGAGGTAAGATTACATTGGTTTGGACATGTGCTGAGGAGGGATGCAGAGTATATTAGGAAAAAGATGCTAAGGATGAAGCTGCCAGGTAACAGGAAAAGAGGAAGGCCTAAGATAAGGTTTATGGATATGGTGAGAGAGGACATGCAGATGGTTGGTGTGACAGAGCAAGATGCAGAGGACAGGAAGAAATGGAAACAGTTGATCCGCTGTGGCAACCCCTAATGGGAGCAGCTGAAAGAAGAAGAAGCAAACTTAGACATTTTCTCATAACAGGAGGATAGCTTTCTTTTTAGAGAATATTGAAGGTTGGTAAGAAGTGGGGCACCATATAGGAGACAATGAATGAGAAAGGTGTTAGACAGTACCATTGTAGTAGTGGGAGTGATATAGTGGTTATGGTGGTGGTATTTTACCCTGATGTATGCTTCTCAAGACTCTATAAAACACAGTTGTAATGCAGTCTCAGTACATTGATGTGCACTTGGCTTACCTGGATGCTCCCCGGCTGTTGCCTGGGTGCCACCCACCTCCACAACTGAAAGTTCTTGTGTAGATCTTCTTGTGGGGGCTACCCCAAGGTCAGCCAGGAACTCCTCCACTGCCATAATAGGGGGCTGTATAGCTGGCCCTCCACCAATAGTGGAAGAATCCCTTGCTACAGCAGCAGTCCAGTGCCAGGAATGCCGAATCAGGTCAGTTGCTCTATGACATACCCAATCGTACGTGTGGCCATGGTGGCCCAAGATGTTGACAATTTTGACAATTTCATCCTACAGTGCAGTCCACTCCCACTGGTTTTTGGCGACTCCAACCAAAAAGGATGGTATAGTTCTGCAGGATGGCCTCAGTTATGGCCAAAGTCTTCTCATTGTAGTCCGGCTGCCTTTGCATAGCACCTGGAAGACATAAACAGGGAAACATATCACAGGACCTCAGAAATTGCACAGACTTCTTTACAGAGACAGAACATGACTAATTGTCAACAGTGTACACTATATGCAAACACATGAAATGCAGCACTGGATGAACATGCATTGTACCCCTGGTCCTGTTGTATCATATTCCCCCCTATGAGGGCCAATACATTTCATTAACTACCATTCACATTTGTGAAGAAGGGTGACAATGTCTGTGTTCCTTGCAGATGGGCTGTCAAAGCTGCTCAGGCTTGGCTTGCATACAGTATGTAATGGAGCTGGAAGCATATGTCTGAGTTTATCTAGGATGGAGACTGGAATATTATCAGTCCCCAAGGGGACTTGCTATTTTTATGTTTAACTGGGCAGTTTGAACCTGATCCATGATGATGAGGGTAGTGGTGCGTGTGGTGTGCATATCCACCTATACTGATGTTGAGCCAGGGTGATGATTTTGAGCTAAATGTGTCTGCAGCAGGTTGGCTGTAGCGATGGTGTGTGTGTGCATGTGCTATGATTGACCTCCATTACAGGGCGGTCTGGGCTGTTGCCTATGAGACTGCAGACATATGTGAAGATGGCCTTCTGGCTGCCCTCAGTGGATGTGTCCCATTTATACTCATAGCCTTACAGTAATCCACCTATGACTTACTATGGTCATCCAGACAAAGGATGACATGTTGGCCAGTTAGTGCCTGCTCCTACTGTCCCCTGTACAGCCAATATAACATCCCATTATGTGCTTTGTGCACTACTGCTGTCCAGCAAATGGGTTTACTGTACTTTGGTTGAGACAGGTTGTAAAAGTTAGGTATTGCTGAGGCCATACAGCTATGTGGGTGGTCATATCAATGTTTGTAGTAGGCATGGACACAAGGTCATAACACAGTTAGAGACCTCTCTATTTCCTACATGATACTCCTGCTTATGGCAGTACCCATGGCTGTGTCAGGGCAATGAACAACCATTAGCTGTGGAAGTGTGACTCTGTTGGATGCACACACATTAATATTACACATGTGTACATGTACAGCTCAGTTACTTGCTGTTTTGCATTCTATGTCAGGTGTTATGAGGCAGCCAGGTACACCTACCCGTACATGCATACATCTGCACAGGTAATAACTACTATACATTTCTGTTCTATGTCAGTATGGCACACTGTCATAACACTTTTGTTGCTCAGTCATACATGTCAACCTGGTAGGGGGCAACATGTGACAACATGTGGAGGATACCATACATACATGGTGGGTGGTGGACCAACATTAGTGACACTGTCTTCACATTTCTGTAACACACATACATAATTTGATATTTGATTAGCTTTTGCATTCACAGTCATGCCCTGGAGGATGTACAATGCTCCTACGGCAGGCAGAGAGGGGAATGGCTAGGAGTGTGGCAGTGAGTGTTAGGGACATTTATACATTTATACAGTAAAAGAGGTTGGCAAAGGAAAATGGGATTGTCAGACAGATGAAGCAACTATTTATACAGGAGTATAAGGGGATGGGGTGCATGGCAAAGAGAGTGGTGGCAGAGACTAGGGAATGGTTAGACAGATGCATGTAGATAGAAGGGATGTGCAGCAAATAAGGGTAATTAAGGATAATGTGATAAACGTACTGACAAGCGCAGAGAGTGTGTACAGCAGATGGAAACAGTACTTTGATGGTCTGTTGCATGAGGAGAATGAGAGAAAGAGAGAGAGAGGAAGCTGCATGATGTGGGTTTGGTGAATCAGGAAGTGCAACAGACTATCAAGGAGGAAGTAAGGATTGCTACAAAGGTGCATAGCATTGGTAAGGCTGTTGGTCTACAAGACATACTTGTGGACACATGGAGTTGTTTAGGAGAAATGGCAGTGGTGTTGCCAACCACATTGTTTACTGGGATCTTGGAAAATGAGAGGATGCATGAGGAGTGCGGAAAATATGTTTGTGTACTGATCATGAGAATAATGGTGGTGTGCACAGCTGTAGTAACTACAGAGGGATAACATTGATCAGTCACAGCATGAGGTAATGGGAAAGGGTAGTGGAAGCTAGGTTAAGAAGGGTGGTGAGGATTACTGATCAGCAGTATAGTTTCATGCCAGGAAAGATCAGTGCAGATGTGATGTTTGCTATGAAAGTATTGATGAAGATGTACAGAAGAGGTCAGAAGTAGCTACATTGTGTCATTGTGGACTTACAGACAACATATGACAGGATGCCTAGAGGGGAGTTGTATTGTTTGAGGAGGTCAGGAGTGGCAATCTGTAAGAATGCTACAGGATACGTACAAGGCTACTGTGACAGCAGTGAGTTCTGGTTTGGGACTGACAGGTGCATTTAAGGTGTAGGTGGAAGTACATCAGGTAGCAGCTGTGAGTCCTTTTTCATGTGCAATGGTGATGGACAGCTTGACAGACATGATCAGACAGGGGTCCCTGTTGACGGTGCTGTTTGCAGATGACATTGTGTTCTGTAGTGAGAGTAGGGAACAGGTTGAGGAGACCCTGGAGAGGTTGACTTATGGTCTAGAGAAGGGAGGAATGTTGGCCAGCAGGACTAAGACACAATATATGTATGTAAATGGAAGGGAGGATAGAGGAATGGTGAGGATGCAGGAAGTACAGTTTGCAAAGGTGGATAAATTTAAATACTTGCGAGCAATGGTTCTGAGTAATGGGGAGTGTGGGTGAGCGGTAAAGAAGAGATTGCAGGCAGGATGCAGGTGGTAGACAGGAGTGTCATGCATGATTTGTGACTAACAAGTACCATTAAGAGTGACATTGAAGGTCTACAAGAGGGTGGGGAGCCCAGCTGTGTTATATGGGTTGTAGAGGGTTCCTATCAGTTCACCAAAACTTCAGCAGTTTGAACACCATATGGTCTAACTGTGAAGTTCGAAAACTGATTATCGCAAAGCCTCGGAACGCTGAAAGAATTCAGTGGGCAGTTTTTGTGGTTTCGCTATTTTCAGTACTGTGGTGGAAAGTTATGGGTTGGTTTCAGGTAAGTGTGCGACTGTGCAGACGTTAGGATTAGGGCACAGGCTAGGTGAGTTTGGGTTAGGGCCCAGGTGAGTTGGGTGTGTAATAGTGACAGACTTTAGGGTTAGGGTGGGATAGGTGAGTTAGGATTAGGGCATGGGTCAGGTGAGTGTGTGATAGTGACGGACCTTGGGGTTAGGGTTTGGGTTAAGGTAAGTGGATAGATAGTAGTGTATGTACAGTTTAGTGTAGGATTAGATGTAGGATTTTAAGTGTATGTGTGTGGATTGCTGTTTTTTTGGTGTGCTTGTGTTGTGTGTGTGCTTCTTGGAATGGCAACTTTTTTCTCTATGAAAAAAATTTCTGTTCTAAGCCTTCGATGTTTTTGCACTTTGAGGTTAGAAGTTCGAACATATGGTGCTCGAACTTCTGCCATTTCTTTGAAGTGATATAGACCCGGTTGTAGACAGTGGCATTGAAAAATAAGGCAGGAGTCTAGTGGTGGATGTGACAGAGTTAATGACATTAATATTTGCACTGGGTGTAATGAGGGTGTACAGGAGTAGGAACATGCATGTTAGGTGGTCAGCCCAGGTTGGATGGCATGGGGCCAAAGGCAGAGAGTGGTAGGATAATGTTTGTTTGGACATGTGATGAGTAGGTATGCTGAGTATATTTGTGAAAGTATGAGGCTGCTGGGTAAGACAAAAAAGGGAAGGCCAGAGATAAGGTGTATGTATGTGTTGATAGCAGACATACAGCTGGTTTGTGTGAAAGAGCAAGATGAAGAGGACTGGAAGACATGCAGTCAGATGATCTGCTTTGGCAACCCCTAATGGAAACAGCCAAATGAAATGTAAGAGATGTTGTAATGTCAATGTTCTCAGGTTTCCAATTCTTTGCCAGACATAACACAACTGTTTTATTACATACCTACAAACCTGAGGCACACATATGGTCAGTGTGCATAACACTGGACAGTTGAATGGTATGAGCTCATTATATCATATGCAGTTCAACACACATAGCTGCAACAGTATTTCACTGGGCAAATACTCTGTACAGGTCCCTCAAATTTCAGATACAGACATGTATATCGTATTAGTACTCACAATTAACATATGGATATATGAGACATCCCAGTAGCTGGCCTAGGAGTGTCACAGTCAGTATTGTTCAAACCACACTCCAATAGTAGTCATATGTGACTGACTCAAGGGCGTGAGCTGTGTTCTGTGTTACTATAGACAAACACAGATGCTATGGCCATAGGTTATGATCAGCAGTATATTAGTACAGCAAGTTTTGTTGAGAGAAATATTTGTTGAAGTTCTTATTTACCTCTTTTGCATACCCCCTACTACATTCCATTACATGATTACTTGTTTCACGTACCATTTTTTTTTGCCTGTTTCAGTTGCTGCATTTCACAGGTAGACAAGTGTGTCTCACAGATTTTTTTGTAGTCTGCTTGTGATGGTCTTGCTTTTTGTTTGTTTGTTTGTTTTCTTTCTTTCTTGCTCTCTCTTGCTCTCTGGTAGCTGTAGAAAAACACATCTGTTTTGCATAGGCAGCAACTTGACCTTGTAGGTAATGCTCATGATCAGCTGGTGGCCTGTGCACAAATTGGAGTCCCTCACTTGCTAATTGCATGTGGAACAGCTGTGGTATCATTCCTATAGCCAATTGCATGGAAACACACTCCTATAACTAAGCACTTCATGTGGGCATTGTCCTTTTTCCTTCACTGTGAGCAGGACTTCATGTGGGTGTCTGACAAACAGCATGACAGAGGGTAGTTGGAAATACCTCTTACAACAAACACTGTAAAGACAGCCCAACAAACTGGAGGAGGATGTTCCAGACATGGGGACAGAATGTAAGTATTGCTGTTATACATTTGAAGTAATGTTAGTTTAACAGGGTTTGTGTGGATATGGCTATTCTGCATGATTTAAAGTCTGACATGACAGTATTATATGGTTGAGAAAACTCTCACCTGTAGGGCTATCTGCAGATTGGCCAGAGTTTGGAGTCTTAGATTTGGTGTGTTACTCACACATTTTTTTGTCTTTATAAATTCAGTAGCATAAGCTGAGGACTGCAGTCAGTAAATGGTAACATCCATGTGTGTTTCTGACTTCATATCCCTCAGAAGAGATATGTTACATCAAACCTGTTACACCAGCAATTTACACTGTTTATAACAGCAATATGTCAATAATGGCCCTGAGTTTGTGCCTCTGTCCCCCAAATCTGTCACCCTTTGTCTATATGCCATGCAGTAAGAGGTGGATATATACAGTATATCATTATTTACTGACATCATTCCTGATATCAACCCAGTGATATATCAGACTGCCAGACATGTTATGTATAGGAGGCCTTATATTTGAGAACAAAATCTGGACATTCTGTTGTAGTCTGTGCAGTAGTGAGGTCTGTGTACTTATGGCAATTGTTGACATGTGTCAGTATTGTCTAGCAGTGTATTGTGAATATGTTATTTAGCCTGTGTACAGAGTATGGTAGATGTCAGTGTTTTTGGTCCTTTTCTATCTGATGCTGCATGCTGCTCCAGTTTCTGGTACCCTGTCAGCTTATATGCTTGTAGGGCCAGACTGAGACATGTCCCATACCACAGTCAGGCATCAGACTACACTGTGAACTGGGCCAGTATATGTAGGGGTAGTGTGTGAGTGGCAAACATGATGATGGGTTTGTTCGCACGATCCATATACTGTATTATTAATTAGGCTTACCATGCTGTGACTGTGTTGAGACTGGTTGTGGGTATGCACTTTCGCACTGGTGTCTGTTACTCCTTGCTGTTACATCCCTGTAGTGCCTGCGATATTTACAATTGCATATGTATTCCCCCATAGGAAAATTGGGTTAGTGTTGTGGCAGTCTGCCTGTAGTTTAGACAGTGCTTGGTGACATGCCTACCAGCTCATTGTATTTTCCCTACTGTGATGTTATGTCCAGATATTTGTCAGATGTACTGTTTCCTGGCCACCATAAGTGTTGTGTATTTCTGCCAAAGCAGTGGGATGCTGTGAAGATGTATGTCAGTAACTAGTGGGAAGTATGTGGGATTAGAACTTGTGCTTCTCCAGTTAATATATGTTAGGACAGACAGGAGAGTGTGATTGTGTCAACTGTGTGAGCTTATCTATTCCAGTATTTGGGATATATACCCATTTTCATGGCTTTAAACACCCCCCTTTGTCAGGCTTGGTCCACATTTCTTGCACTAAGGAGCTATGTGTACACCTCTTGACTGACCAGATTGTTTCAGACTGTCCAGGTGTATTGCTATATTTCTGCTGTATTCCACAGAATCATTACTGTGATTTGTGTGGTACTTCACTATGATGATTTCATGATGTCTGTCATTAACTGATGGTGTACATTTCAGTTTCAGAACTGCCTTCCTTCAGAACATGTACGCTGACACAAACCGTGTTACAGTAGCAACATTCTACATTTATAACTGCAACACTTACATTACATCCCCTTGCACTAAGAGGTTGAGAGTTATGGTGCTGAGGTGTGACTCCACATGTTAAGGGCATATATATATATATATATATATATATATATATATATATATATATATATATATACATGCATATATATATGTGTGTGTGTGTGTGTATGTGTATGTAATATATATATATATATATATATATATATATATATATATATATATATATATATGTATATATATATATATATACCCTTTTTATGTGTAAATATGAGTGTTATTATATTCTTTCTCAGATGTAGCTCGCCATATTTATCTGATATGTGTATATTTAGATATCGAAACATGACTGATTTCACAGTGTTTTCACTAACAAGTAGTAAATAATTGTAGTACTCAAAGCAGTCTTCACTACTATTCAGTATGTGTACTGAATGATATATTAAAAAAAAGCAAAAGATGTTCGTGCAGCTTAGTGGTTAAGTGCTGTGACTATAGTGCACAGGGTCCTGGGTTTGAGACATGCAAGGGCTATTTATTTTGTTGCTGGGCAGAAAAAGGGCTGATGGAGACAGCTTTAAAGCAGCTTTAAGCAGGTTTGCACGATTTTGCATGATGCTAAGCGGTGCTAATGTACTGTGAAATGAATACACACTTACACCATGTAGGCTTTCCTTACCAGTGGGCAAACCTGCTTAGCATTTACATTTAATCAAAGCTTAAACCTGCTAAGCATAGCTCAGCCCTGGTAACAAGTGATCACATTCCAGTTTGATAAAATAGCAGGGTAATGACATCTTTAATAAGTGCATTTAATTCCATTTACATAACATGCTTCTATGTGCTGTCATTACAGTAGCAAGGGGTATGAGTATACTGTATGGAACACCTCAGTATACATGGGTAGTGCCACAATCTTTTCTCTTTGTATTTGTTTCATACTTGGGTACTATCCCTGGTTATATGCAGTCACACATGCATGTATTGCATCATTATGTTACTTGGTAAATCAGTCGTGGACTCTGGGGAATGCAGTCAATAAATACTCACATGTATTGTATTACCAATGTCATATTCCTCATAAAGACTAAGCAAAAACACAAACCAAACAAAATAAATAAAATAACAGGTCCGGTGCACAAATAAATAAACCACAAAGCTTTAATCCAAATGAATGAAATACCTTTATTTGGAATAAAGCTTTGTGGTTTATTCATTTGTGCACCGGAGCCATTATTTTATTAATATTCCTCATAAAGGATGTTACAACAAACCCAGTGACATCTCCAACTGTCTGAATGTATGACAGTAGTAAGTCCAGTCTACAACTGTGTTTGTGCCTCTGTTCCCACCTCGTGATATAGGGTTTAATACCTAGCTTAGTGAGCTATTGGATGATTTCTGAGTGGGGAATGTTGTCAAAGGCTTTGGCCAGATAAAGGTAGGCTGTATGTGCCACCTTGCCTTCATCCATAGTTCAGGTGACTGACACCAAGAAGTTTACCAGGTTGAATGACCAGGTATGCATTGTCAAGAAGAAGAAAAAACTATGGAACATGTTTTTGAAATTCAGAAGAGTAAAAATGTTATTGGGAAAACTGTGTAAAGAAATTTTTTTAAAGATATAAAATAAGTGGAAAAAATAAACGTATATGATTACATTTGGATATTATAATAATTTAAGCAAAGAATATGTTGAAAGAGTAGATAAATGTTAGTTTATATTATATGGAATGAATAAATAAATAAAATTATGTTTAAAGGTAAATGGATTTTAGCAACAATATCAGATGGTGGTTATGGAAAAAGGAGTGGGGAGTAAACAGAGAAGAAAGTTTAGCATGACTGTAAAGGAAATCATGAATATGTGTAAACAGACTTCTGTATTTATATAGTTATATATTTATACATATCTAAATATTTGTAAATATGTTAATACTTTGTAAATAAGAGTTATTTTTTGTATACAAATAAAAGACCCCTACTCAGTATTGCAAGTTGACCCATTTTGCATGAGCATTTCCTGTTTCTTTTCCAGTTACAGAGGGAGCCAGGAGAAACAGGAAGGCAGACAGAGAGAGAAAGAAGGAGTTAATTGAGTAGTGAGAGAAATGGAGGCAAAAGTGAATATTGACACCAGAGAATGTGTGTAGGATTTTGAGGAGATGTTTTAAATAAATCTTTTTAATGGAGATGAGTCAGCAAATGATGGATGTATAATTACAACCCTCCAGTAAGGAGGGTTGTGGCATGATTTACTCAAAGAAATGGTGATGCAGAGGAAGCTAGAAAATATAGGAGACATTTCTTCGGGGACAATTATGGGAAAAATACAAAAAGAAAATGCAGAGACAATCCTGAAGAATAGTGGTGAGATGGAAAAGAAGTTGTCCACACCGTCAAAAAACTTTTATTAAAATGACAAAGCTTTCAGATACAAACTATCCTTCTTCAGTGTCTTACATAAAATGGCTGTAAAAATAAATTTTTAAATACCATTCAATCACATCACATGACACAGCAACCTATCAGCAATTTCAATTGAAAACAACAATTAAGCTTTTAAAACCACAGTAGCAGTAAAATATACATACCTAGTACAAAATCACTTTTTCTTCACTTTTTGTTGTTTGAATTTCAAAACCAGTTTCAATGTAATATGCTTGTTAAGACCAGGATATTTATCTGCTTCCAGTTGAATAATCCACTCATATTCTTTCATATCTACACTATTCTTTAAATCCCCACATCTAGCGTTAGGGTATATTACATGTATAGCTCTAAAACTAAACTGATGTGTATCATCAGTTTCACTAATATGTTTAGCTAAAGAGTTAGTATTTTCCTTTGAATCTCAGACCTATGTTCTATTATCCTATGTTTTAGCCTTCTAACTGATTTTCCAACATAGAAACCGAAGCATTTATTACAAGTGGTAAGATATATAATAGATGGTGTATTACATGTTGCAGTGCAACGAAAAGTAACCTTCCTGCCATTCACAGGATGTATAAATTCAGTTGATTGGTTTATATTCGAGCAGCAAGAACAATTGTGGCAGGGAAAAGTGCCCTTTTTGTTAAAAACAGGAACAGTATTATTATTTAAAGAAAAATCTTTATAACACAACAATTTCTTCAGATTACTACAATTATGATAAGTAAACCTAGGTCTATCTGAAAGCCAATTTTCATGACCCGATATAGCCTTCAGGATGTCCCAGTTATTGCTAATAACATTCTCTATTATCTTGCTAGCTCTACTATAAGTCAGACGATACCTTAAGGGTTGTGATGAAATTATACCCAGATCATCAGAAACAGTACTTGTCTGAGTGGAAAAATAAGGTTTAGCTTTTGAATCCCTTAACTGTAAAACATCCCTTCTGGCCACTTCTATCTCTTCCATATTGTAGCCTCTTTCAAGAAAATTATTAGTCATTTCCTGCATCTGAGTATCACAAACCTCTGGCTGCATATTCAGCCTACTGGCTCGTAGATATTGACTTTTAAGAATACTTTTAAAGGTCCTTATTGTGTGCGTACTCTTCTTATGCATGTATTTATTTACCTGTACATCTTTTATATATGCATACACGTCTCCAAATAAGACCCTGTCATCCGTAGTTTAACATCCAAAAAGTTCAGAGAATCCTCAGAAAATGTCATTTTAAATTTAAGAAATTCAAAAGTATTATTTAAATACCCATAGAAACTGTGCAATTCCACAGCAGTACCATGCCAAACCATAAAAATATCGTCCACAAAACATTTGCAGAATGAAATATTAGATGCATATAAGTTAGCATTTCCATATACACTAATGTTTTCCCATTTTCCCAGGGTTAGAATCGCATATGTATCGGTTACAGCAGTGCCCATGGCCATTCCAGATATCTGATGGTATACTTGTTTATTAAATGTGAAGATGTTATTCTCCAGAACTAAGTCCAAAAGCTCACAAATGGTTTCAATACTTCTTGCAGGAAGACATCCATGTTTCTGCAAAATTTCCCTGATACAATCAATCCCATAACTATTTTGGATCACAGTAAAAAGGGACTTTACATCAAATCCCACCAAAAACAACTAGTCATGGGCACAGCTGTTATACCAGCTATGTAACTGTGGTAAGAAATCACCTGTATCCTCAATATAACGTGGTATGTATTTCAGATAACCCTTCAAAGTATCTTGTAGATAGACCGATATAGATTCTGTCATCCATCCCCTCCCTGATGCTATTGGTCTCATTGGAGGTTTATCCAAAGATTTATGGATTTTGGGAAGTCCATAAAGCACAGGAATGGTTGGGCATGGTACAGTTAGAAAGTGAAAGGTATCAATAGCTATGTCACCTGCAAATCATAAACACACATATTTATTTAACTAATCATGACATCTATTTCTTTGCCACTAATAGGTTTAAAAGTCTGCCTATCTGATAGTAGCTCAGTCATAGATTGTAAATATTATTCCATATCTATTATCACAATGGCACCTCCTTTATCAGCTTCTTTTATAACTATTTGAGTATCACTCTGCAGAAATTTCAATGCCTGGGACTCTTCAGCCATCAGATTATATATCTTTGTAAAACTTTTTCTATCATAAAGGTCACGGATCTGCTTTTCACATATATTATTAAAGACACTAATAATAGGGTCACTGACAGGAATAAAAGTATTACTCCTTTTTAAATGATTACCCACAGAACTATCACTACTCTTAAAAATATTCTTTAAATTCAAACTCCTTGAAAATAAGTTTAAATCAGTGATAGCATTAACCAAATCATCAGTTCCTGCTGGGACAAATTTAGTCCCATGTGATAGTAGGGACATCTCTGCCTCAGTTACCTCATAGCTAGAAAGGTTAATGACCAAGGAATGAGTCAAAGAACCCCTCTCAAAAGTTTTCTTATTTGAAGTTAGTGTGGTTTGGCTGTTAGACATAACATCAAGCTGATTAATAGACCCTGTATTAAACATACAGAAGATTTATCAAATAAATTAAGGGTATTAACATCAGTATCTATAACCACATCATCATTCACAGATGGTCCCATAGTCAGGAGACCTCCCATTGGTTCTACACCTTCAGTTGTGTGACCAAGTTCATTATTAAATTGAACTATAGCCAATGGACAATTAGATGTCTCTACAGTAACCCCTTTATTAGAGGCCAACCCAATCAGACTATCCAGCTGACCAATAGATTGATGTACAAATTCTAAGAGGCTACTACCAGGGCTAATCGTCTCATATCTATTATCAATAACCCTTACATTCGAGGGAGCTCCTAAAGTACCCATATTCTTAACAGATAAATAACCCCTTAGGGTACCAGCATCCTCTATTTCCCCATAGGGTTGGTCGAGCCCAACCCCATCAAATTCAAATGTTAATAAATTAAAAAAACCTTCTGAACAATTATTTCTACAAGTATAGCCATTTAAGACAAAGGGTGAAGCTTCATTAGAGCCACAATTTATTAAACAATTCAGTGATTCATTAGGTAGATTATCTTCTATCTGCTGATAATTAATAGGTTGCTTCTTAATTATTATGTTCTTAGCCACAGTGCCAGACTCATTCAAAACAGCATGAGCACAGCCAGAAGAACCCAACAGCATTGGACATTCACTACTATCCGTATGCAACATGGAATTCCCCAGGACAGTATTCAACACAGGATCCCCCAGAACAGCTACATCTATTCATTCATCAAATTCATGAAAACTATTCTTATCAGATATCTCCATAGAAAAGTGGCCTTCTAAAGGCTGTATATGAATATTTTGATCAATAGAAGCATTTAAATTAAACCTTTCAGGCATATTCATATTCCGCTCTAAATCAAAAGCATTCAAAGATACAGTACATACAATGCTTTCTGCATCTCGACAGTTTTGTAAAGCTTCATTAAGTGTAACCATAGTAGAAACACCTTCTAGAGGCCCTGTATAGACTTTTTGGTTAATACAAGTATTAGAATCAACATTTTCAGACATATTCATATCCCACTCTGGAGATGTAACATTCCTAATTAGATAATTCGAAGAAGCATTACATAAAATATTTTCTGCCCCTTTATAATTATTGAACTGTTTGCTCATTTGATTGTCCACAACAGCATTAGATACACCTGAGTAGTCCAAAGCATGTTCGCAATCCAAAAAAAATTGGTATTAAATTTTACCGGCCAAAAACTGTCAGTAAACAAATTCCGGCAGCATTCCGCCAACAGCCTTGGGTTATTTACACAGTCAAGCATAGTCTTACCATGATTCTTTACGGTTTCAGGGTTCTGCTCCTCATTATAGGGCCATTACTCATTCTCCCGCTGGACCTCGAATGTTGGTTGGAAGTGTCGTGCTCATGAACCACTAATTTCACTGGTAATTGCATCTTGATGCCTTGGTTTGTCCCTAAAAAACTTTTTTTCTGTGAACTTTGGTTTTCTTTTACTATAGATGAATGTATATCCAACGCGGGTCTCACCTGAGGTTCATTCAAATGCAATGATGTCGTAAGCATATCCATAACATCTCTGCTTGCTTCTGATTGGTCATTTGGGGACAAGGACCTATCCTCCACTCGCTGAGGGTTTGTAAATGCCTGGAATTTATCTAATTAATACACAGGGCCCCGGGAAACCTTTTGAGAGGAAATAAACTTATTATTCTTTTCTTTTAAAGGATTCTTCTGCCATGAAAAGATATGACTGCTATTAAAGTCATTAATATCATGCTGGAGTTTTTTCCTTTTGATAGATTCTAATTGCTTATCAAATATATCTAATCTCCCCATCATAAGATCAAACAGGTTGACATTATTATTAAAAGCTGCTGATTCTACCAGCTGCTTTTTTAGAGCATTAATCTCTATAAACAATTCATTTTCCTTTGGCATGAAGAATTCATTCATGAGAGACATATAGTCCAACCTCAATTTTATATTCAGTTCCTGTCACCTTTGTAGTAGTTCAGGATGAGTATTGCCATTAGAGGGCATATTTAGAACTCGTAGCCCTAGTGGTACAATACCTAAGTCTAGATATGCATTAAAGCTAAAATGTTGCCATTGTAGCTTTTTAAAATAAATAGTGTAGATATGAAATAATATGAGTGGATTATTCGACTGGAAGCAGATAAATATCCAGGTCTTAACAAACAGATTACACTGAAACCGGTTTTGAAATTTAAACAACAAAAAGTGATGAAAAGGGGATTTTGTACTAGATATGTATATTTTACTGTTACTGTGGTTTTAAAAGCTTAATTGTTGTTTTCAATTGAAATTGCTGATAGGTTGCTGTGTCATGTGATGTGATTGAGTGGTCTTTAAAAATGATGTTTTTACAGCCATTTTATGTAAGACACTGAAGAAGGATAGTTTGTATCTGAAAGCTTTGTTGTTTTATTTAAAGTTTTTTGATGGTGTGGAGTACTACTTTTTCTTGCTTGCAGCTGTTTGGTTTGTACTTCTCCACTTCAAAACTGGTTCACCTTCTTTTTGAGATGGAAAAGAAAACATGCAGAGAAAGTGAAAGAAGGTGAAAAGAAAATAGCAGAATAGGAGAAAGGCAGAAGAAAATGAAAAACAGAAGAACTTGTTAAGGATTCAAAGTAAAGAAGACAAAGAAATGGACAAGTATGAAGTGTGGGACAATTTAATAGCTCCTTTGGGTGTAACAGCAAGGAAAGTTAGAGCATTTATTCCCATTAACAAACAGACATTTTGTGACATTATTTTTGAGACTGTTTTTTCCACCAATAATTTTATGTGATAAAGCATTTAACAGGAAACAAAAAAAGAAAATTATGTACAATTTTGAACAGAGGTAGAAGGAGGAACTTTGAAAGGACATTTGAAAACTTTATGTAAAGAAGTACTGGACATCGCAAAGGTTTATGATAAAAGGATTTCATGGAGTAATGGATAGGATTGTGATATTGTGTTAAAATAGAAAGAGAAAAATTATACATTTACGAAATGTGATAAATGTGGAGGGTATAGGGGTGTCATAAAATACTGGTAATATCATAAAACTTTTTTTGTGGAAAAGAAGGACATTTGATAAGTAACTGTGATAAACAAAAATGTTATATTTGTGGCAAAGTGGGACATGATGCAAAAAATGTGAATTGAAATGTTATAAATGTAACAAAATTGGACATCTATGGCCAGATTGTAAAAATGAAAGCAAGAGTAAGGAAAAAGAAAGAGAAGAAAATTAACCAAGAGAAGAAATTTTAGAAGTAGAAGAAATAGAAGAAAAATTAGATGTGAAAAAAGAGAGCATGGAAGAAGGCTCTGAAATAAGTGATGAAGAAGACATAAATTGCAAAATAGTAAAAGAAAAAACAATTCTATTGGTAAAAAGAGTAAATGACAGAAAAAGAAGATTTAAAGGGACAAGTACAAAAAAAGAATGGATATGAATAAAAAGAATATATGCAATTAATGTTTGGGGGTTGGTATAATGGTTAAGTTGTTTGCTTAAAACCATGAGCTACAGTGTTTGATTTCCACCTTTGGAATGGGAAAATGGCTAAGCTTAGAAGGGCACATTAAGGCAGTTTGCCTAGTAATTAGCTATGAAACCACGAATCACAGGAAAAATTAAAAATTTAGAGTGCTTTCTGTAAATGTGAATAGTATCAAGAGTATACTAAGAAGAATAGGGATTTTGGAGTGGTATAATACATGTGATGTAGATGTAATTATATTAGAAGACACAAGATTTTTAACAAATGAAGAAAGATTAACAGAGAAAGTATGGGGAGGAAAATAATCTGGAATTTGGGAAATGAGAGATGTTCTGGAATAGTGATATTCTGTAGAAATACAGTGAAGATATCAGATGCAAATTTAGCAAAATGTAAAAGAATAACACTTGCAGATTTAAAATGGAAAGAACAAGTAGCCATAATTATAACATTGCATGCTTATAATAATTGTAAAGAAAGGGAAAGCTTATGCCATCAGATTTTAGACTATGTAGTGATAAATATGAATATTATAATAACATGAAACTTTAATTGTGATTTAAGAGGCAAGCATCAAATGAAAAGAAATAAAATAAGAAAAATGCTCAAAGTTATAAGATATGGTAAGTTAAAACTTTGGAACAAAAATTCATTGACTTAGAAAAGGGGTATGTATAAAACTGAAATAGATTATTTTATAATATCAGAAAGTTTAGTTATAGGAGAAGGGAAGGTAATTGAAACATTATTTTCTAATCATCTTGCAATATGGCTAGAGATAAAGGATGAGAATTAATATATAAAAATGGGCAAATGAATTAAAATGATATATAAGAAAGCATGGAATGAAGAAGGAAAGAGATTAGTAATACAGTAATAGTAAGCTCCTATTACTATGACAACATTTTATAAAAATTGGTCTGAATGGTGGATGATATTTAAGGAACAATATAGAAAATTTTTTTTTTTACAGTGGCAATATGATGTGAGATAAGTAGAGAAAGAAAAATTGTAGAACTTACAAAAGTGCATTGGAAGATTTAGAACATAATGATTGAAAATAATTTGACAAATAAATTGAATTATATGAAAGAATCAAGAAAAATATAAGAATTGTGATTTAAACAAAGATATTTTTACAAGTAAAAGAAGTATTGAGTTGCCTAAGCAAATTAGTAAAGGAAGATAATAATGAAATGAGAGAAACAAAAAATGTTAAAGGAAAATAGAAAAAAAACCCTAAAATGATTATAAATAGTATAGTACAATTTGTACAAGAAATGCTTAAAGAAAAAAAGAAGGCAGTGAAAATAACATGAAAAGTAAAAAAGTTTACAGAAAAAGACAATAGGCCATTGGAAAAAATAGATTTCTTTATATGAGTTAGATAAAGTATTAGGACAAGTAAATATAGATTTGGCTGCAGGACCAGATGCAATAGGGTATGAATGGATAAAAATGTAATGAATTGACACAAAATATATTTTAAAGATTTTGAATGAATGGTTAAAGAAAGTGTTTATGTATACATAGTTCTGTAGTAGAATAGTTAAATTCATATGGAAGAAGGAAGACAGAAGACAATTAAAAAATGAAGACCAGTAGTAGTGAATACTAATGATTATAAGATCTTCATGAAAATAATACTAAATAGATTTGAAACTGAAATGGAAAACATTTTGAAAGATAGTATATATAGTATAAAGGGAAAGGGTTGTCAAGAATTATTAATGATAGAAAAATTGTGGATGATATTATGAACAGAAAAGAAGAAGCAAAAAAATGATAGGAGACCTTAATAAGACATTTGATACTATTGAATGTGAAATCTTATGAGTAATAATGAAGAAATATAATATAAGTGAGAAAATTAGGAAATTATGTATATCAGTGTATATTAATAATAGAGTAAAAATTCTTGTAAATGTCTGGTTAAGCCAGTGGGTGCGTATGAAGAGTGGTGCAAGACAGGGATGCCCAATGAGTAGCATACTGTTTGCATCAGTTATGAATGTGCCAGTATGTGAAATAAATTAAAAAATGAAGGAGGTGGGGTATATAACACCCGAAGGGTTAAGAATTACAGCCTGTTAACATATGTAGATGACATTATAGTAATTTCAAAAAGCAAAATTTGGATAAAAGAAGAAATATTCTGCAGAAATGTGTATCTACAGGTAACAGAGATGGTTGTAAATAAATAGAAAAGTAAAAAATGTAGGTGATGTAGTAAAGATAGGGGTATATATTTTACAATAAATAAATATTTGTCTGAGGTATAAGATTTAGAAATAAATATACAAATAGAATTCACTGGGGAAAAACAATAGAAGAACTAAAACAAAACTATCTTTTCTGGAGAACATAAAAAATTATCATTAAAAAAGGCTTATTTGATAAATTCTGTACTGATGGGGAAAATAGCATACTTAGTAAGTGTATTTATGTTGCCAACAGTATTTGAAAAGGAATTATATTAAGTTCTACATTAAACCCATTAAAACAGGAGTTTTGTATGTAAATTAAGGCAAAGGAGGTTTAGGATTAATTAACTCAGTGGTATATGGTGCTTCATTAAATTTGTAAAAAGTATTAAAATGGATAAATGAAAAAGATGAGTGAGTAGTAGTAAAATTGTATAAATATAAATATGATAAATGCTGGGGTATGATAAAAAAAGAGTAAAAGAGAAAAAGAGTGTATAAGTGAAGAAATTAAATGTTATCTAAGAAAAATATTTTTGTGGAAAATAAAAATTGACGATATAGAAAAAAAGAAATGTATGGTCTAAGAATTTAATGATAAAATATCACTATGTAAAACCATGGGGAAAATATAATAGCTGTAAAAATTAAAGCTATAAAAATAAGAAGCAAATGGTGTAATAAGACAGTAAAATGCCAAGATATTTTCTGGAAAATGGTAATAGATAAATTACCTGTAAAAGAAAATATGCCATATAAGAAGAAAAGTGATAGAATATGTTTACATTGTCAAGAAGAAAAAACTATTGAACATATATTTTTGAAATGTAAAACAGTAAAAAAGTTATGGGGAAAATTATGTAAAGAATTGTTTTTCAAAGATATAAAAGAAGTGGATAAAATAAAAATGGATTTGATTAAATACAGATAATATAAGAATAGAAGTAAAGAACTGGTTTATAGGTTCAAAGGACAATACTAAGCTATTGGCCCGGAGGCCCATATAAGCCTAGCCAATAATTTTGCCCATGTTTCCACAAAGTCAGCATCTGCTTCCCCTGTCCAGCAGGGACATAGGTGGGATCTTAGGGGTGTATTATATGTTAAAAGAATAGATAAATGAATATGTTAAAAGAATAGATAAAAACTTCAAAAACAATATCGGCAAACAGAAACACAGTAGAGGCTGAATACAAAAACAGCACTTTTAATAATAGAAATAAAATTAAGCACTTATGGTGAGAAAGTCCTTACCCTTTTGCTGTTTTTATATTCAGCCTGTACCGTGTTTTTGTTTGCCTATATTCTTTTGGGATTTTATAGTTGTTTTTGTATTTGGCACAGTTAATTCTTTGTGGGGAGAATTATTTTTGCAGCAATAGATAAAAAGTTATTTTATGTCATATGGGTAATATGGAATGAAAGGATAAATGAAATTATTTTTAATCGTAAGTGGATTTTAGCAACAATATTAAGTAAAATCAGATAATGGTTATGGAAAAAGCAGTGGGTGTCTAATTACAGTGAACATTTAGTATGAGTGTAAGGAAAATTATGAATATGTGTAAATATATATGCATATACATATGTTTATACATTTGTAAATATGTAAATATGTTGTAAATAACAGTTCTTTTCTGTATATAAAGGACACCTACTCTTTTGATAGCTGGCATAGGATCTTTTACGTCCACCTGACTTGCCACCAGTTCAAGCAGATTAGGCCTTGGTTTAACATCTGTTCTAATGGATGGCACACTCAGGAGTACAGCATCCTCTTTATGCTGCACTGCAGTGTCAGCAATCGATCTATCCACAGTCTTATGCACCAAAAGTGGGTGTACTACTTGTTACACCACTAGTACTTATGTGCTTCTCTGTCTTAGATCCCTACCCTATCACCGGCATTAAGAAGAGTCCAGCTGTTCACAAATTCAGAACTAAACTCTTAGCCTTTGTCACTGAAAGATTCACTAGCATTTGCTTACAGCATTCCCTATTACAAAATAGCAACAACCCTCCAAGATTCCAAGTCAGTTAGAAGACCAAAACAGCACCATAATTACAGAAATCTGAATCAGTCTGGCACAAACTGTAAATTCTGCAAATTGAATTTTAATTACTAAATGCAACATGCCATCAACCACTGAGGGAGACCAAAATGACTGCAGATAAATCCACAAAGTATGAAAGGAAAACAAAATGAGCAGTGAAAGCCAGATGCTTTATTCAGGATTTAGAACTTTTGTTCCTACGAGAAACTTCATCACAATCTAAAAGGGCTGCATACATCACTTCCTTATATACAGGCCTTCTTAAAGGTACAGTGTAATAAATATATAAACAAATGAACAAAAATAAGAACAAGTGAACAAAACCAAAGGCTGTCTACAAACATGTTTTAACATCTGTTGTTGCCTTATATAGGAGTTAATGTAAATAAAGAAAATAAACTTTAAAAACATACACCTCTTTCAATAGCATGCTAGGGAAGCATTCTGTGCCATGTCCCTAAAATAATGTAAACAACATGCATGCACCATAAAAATAATAAATAATAAGTAATAATACAAACTCAAAACATTACATAATTTAAATATTTAAAATTTTTCTGAGTAGCTTGTTAATAAATGTATAAGAAATGCAATACTGAGTGTTTCTAATAATTTGACATTTTAATTTTTAATAATTAGTGAATTGATGTCATATAATTCAGGTCAGGTGAATCAGTTGTATTTAATTGTAAATTCTATTTTTATTCTCAAATTCTATAAGATTACCCCAATCTCCACCTCTGAAGACCCTGGGTATTTTTTCTAGTATTCCAAATTTGTATGAACAATGGCCTGTGCAAACTGCCTTGTATAAAGCATTTTTTGTATTCTCCTTGCCAATGTCATAAAGATGTTTTTCATTTCTTTTATGAAAAGCTGACTTGGTTTTGCCTAAATAAAAACTGTGGCATTCTGAGCAGATTGCCAGATAGACTAAACCTACTGTGGCACAATTACAACTGGCAAGCCTAATTTTGCTGTTAAGCCCATTGTCAAGAGTAATTTCTTTCTGTGTGGTAAGGTAGAGGCATGATTTACAAAACTCACATGAAGTGGTACCTTTTCTATGCCCAGGTCCTTTGCTGAACCAAAAACTGAAACAGAACGTTAAAGTCCTCAGTGTCTTGAGACGAGAACCTCTCTGAAAAACAGCAGTTCTGCCAACACAAAACCAATTGGAAAAACTTTTGGATATACAACGTACTTGTTTAATAAAATTTTAGCTTGTTTTGTGGACCTCGTTGAATACTTGTTAAACGTTTTTCCAATTGGTTTTGTGTTGGCAGAACTGCTGTTTTTCAGAGAGGTTCTCGTCTCAAGACACTGAGGACTTTAATGTTCTGTTTCAGTTTTTGGTTCAGCAGTGCACCGGAACTTTATTTTGGTTTCATTCTTTCAGGTCCATTGTTGGGGTACCATAACTTTCGAAAATTGACTTTAAATTGTGTGCTCTCTTGTACATAAATATTGGTTCAGAACCCAAAATGTCTGAAAGGGTCATGTTAGAACTAATAATGAACCAGTTCCTGGCAATACTGTTTTCAACATAGGGGGCTACTTCATTGTATTCTATGATCAGCACCCTTTTGTAATCATGGTTGTTACCTCCAGTGAGTTCTTTTTAAATATTGTTCTCATATACATAGCATGCTGCTAGACTAACAGTTTTTGCATCAGCATGCACTTTCTTAAGGACATAAGCTCTGAAAAGTGAAATGTCTGTCATCATTTAGTGACTGCAGACCTCAATCATTTGCCAGAAAAGCACCAGATTTTATAAGGCATGAATTGAAAACATGAAGCAGGGATAATATGCAAAATCATGGAAAGTTTCCACTTTGCTTCATACAAAGACTCAGCAGAGAATAAATATTTATTTTTTATTTTACCCACTTAACCAGGTAAGCCCACAGGACAGATTATCCACTTTTAGGGGTGATATTGGAGTACGATCTCATTAGGTAATTTGTTCCGTGACATAGCAGGCAAATGAAGGTTGAAAGAATCAAACACCAGATCCTGAGTACTGGAAGCAGCTTATTGACAGCTCAGAGCTTCAGTCTCCTACACTAACTACCATCCAATTAAATACACACTAGCCTCTAATGCCAGATTTTGAAACAAGAAAATAAGACAGCATTTTTTCTTCTTTCACAGCATGCCCTCCCTGCAATTTTTAGTGACAGTAATCCTCAATGGTTTGCTATAAAAATCACAATTTTATGAGGCACAGACAAAAATATGTGACTTCAGGGTCAGTTTCAAGTTTCCTTCACACAGTCACAAGAGAATAAATATTCCAATGTATTCCATGAAGATGCAAACTAATCTTGTAAAGCCACACAATGAATGCAACAAGAGAGTGAACTGCTTTCATATACAGCCAGCATCCCCGTCTCCCTGTTTAGTGGCTAAGTAAAAGGCACAGACCAACACTTGGGGTAAAATCTGAACAGTCTGCAAAATCATGGAAATGTCTCTGAGCAAATGACAAGCTGCCTTTATCCACAGGCTTCCAGCAGTCCATCGCTCTCAACATCTTTGCTTAAGAATCAAAGATAAAGACAAAAAGAAACAAGGAAGAAAGGTCCAAAATCAGAGACATATTTAAATATTATTTAAAGCACTTGCAAAGATCTCAGAACAACAGATTTGGCATTAATATGCATTTTCTGATTTCTGATGGAATAAGAATTAACAAACTCTGTCTGGCGATATCGATTGACTGTAATACTCAATAATTTACCAGAAAATGAACCCCCGGATTCATGAAGCTCGGTGCAAGGCCGGTGTAAGGCCTGTGCCAGCCGTGCAGCGTATAAATGGTGTAGTAGCGCCATATGCATATTAATGAAGGTGCGCCGCTACCACATCCACGTGCATAGGACTCGTGCGCGAGTGCATGGGGCATTACTAAGCTGCGCCCGGAGGCGTGTCAATGTCGGCTGGTAATGAGCAACCTAAACTGCTGAATATTATAGCCTGCCTGCAATAGTAATCGCACCTATCAGTGCCCGTGGATAATGAAGCGTATGCAAAGCATGCAAGACAGTTCCCGGCCACACAAAATGGAGAACAGAATAGAAATGCACGCAGCAAAATATGAGTTTCCGTCCATGGACCAAATGACATTTAAAATTGTGTGTCCGTAATGTACTGCACTGTCAGAAGTTATACCCAGTGGAAGTGAAGCGCATCATGTCAGAGCGCCGCCAGTACACACATCTAACCCCATGGGTATGGTCAACAGCAGTCCCACAGTGGTAGTGATAGTACACAGCAGGGCAGTTGTGGCTATATAACAACCGTAAAGAAACCTGACAGTCCATATTGTATACCAAACACACACAAACATATGTATATTAAAATGTGCTATACACATGAACAGGAACATAACCGTCACATACACATAGGATGCTATATGCGGAACCGGGATATCCAAAAGTAGAACCCATGCATGCAAATGCAATATGCAACAACCCCTGTAGACACATAACCCGCACCCATGTCCGAATTTCCACCAAATCCAGCTACCAGCCTTGCGCATCCGTACACCTACACATAGCGGGTATTCCCCATATGTAGTAGGAAGTATCGTCCTAGGCAGTGTCCAGATTGCAAATATGTATCCCACATTTGTAAACATCCCATCACAGGTACGTAAATTCAAATGCCCGCGCATTAATGTTACGGCAAAATGTGTGTACATCCCGCATGGGATAAGTAACCTGTTGAAACTTCAGAGTTGTTTACACGCCACGGTGTCCATTACTGTACACATCTGGACAAAACATGTATGTGTAGTCATGGTACTGTTCAGTATCTACACAGACATGCAATTCATACTACGCATGATGGAACAGCTGCCCACCATGCAGGTCACCCCACTAGGGTTGCCACCTGTTCAGATGGCCAAGGTGGGACATCCCTTGTAGAAATGTGAGAATTTGCAGGATAAAACATACCCCCGGCCTGTGCAAAGTACAGAATTACATGTGTATGCCAAGATAAAAGCTAATGCCATAGCATTTGAGTAACATATGCTATCCCAAATAATAGTTATGTGTACCAGATACAAAATACCTGTATCATGCAACTAGTACAGAAATGAAGAAATATATTATTGTCTTAAAATCACAGGACATTTGCCATGTCTTAGGTGTCGTCGCAGGACACAACTGTCCAAAGTGGAACCTCCCCTCGCAAAGAGGAACAAGTGGTAACCCTACTCCCCACTGAATTATCGACAGTATATATTCAACTGAATCACATACTGACACCACCTCTCAACCTATTACAGCAACAAAACCTGGACAAAGCCTAAAAGGATGGGTGGACAAATAGGGACAGATGTAATTACTGCTCTCACAAGCTTCGAAAGTTCAAGGAATAATAGCATGTACATAAGCAGGAAATGTTGTGAAGGATGTGGGGTAGTCCCCAGTATTACAGAGGTCCGTACATATATACTGTAACAGGCTGTCACATATGTTGACTGTACTACTGCATACCCGTATTTAATTCATAGTTAAGTCATGTGCAAAATAATAACCCTCGTAAGAATGAATACAGGAAATAGTCAAATGTGAATGGGAACACCACTCACCGTGGATTATGTATCGTAACCGCCCCCACCCATATTATGTATGGCCAACATCATAAGCTGCTGACAGGTGCCCAGACACCTGTGTCTGTAAACACAGATTAAATGTTTAAAATGGACAAACCCTGTCCATGTGCTTTGTCTGACATTTGAACACGGTCAGGGCAGTTCCGTTCACCAGGCGGACAAGCCTAAACCCAGATCAACACATGAACACCCTGACAATTAAAGACCTGTATGTGTCAGGACTATAAGCCTTTGGGTTCTGAATATCCCTGCAGTGATGAAATATGCAGCGTGGGTCCAGAGCAGTAGGGAATAGGGAATGTGTAACATGTAGTACCACATTTTTCCCAGAAGGAGAATGGATGCCTGTGATGTAAGTGAATCGGTGAGGCATATGTTAATGTAGCTATGTACTATGGGTATGCATATAAATGAGTCAGAACACCAGATGTATAGGGGTTACAGCATCCGGCCAATGTGAATGCAGTCCCGGTTGAACAACGACTACAGCACATATAATGTGAAAGTGTAATGAATGCGTCTGTGCTGTACAGACAGTTAAATATGTAAAGGTGAACGTGTGTTTCGCAAACATCCGTTAACCGTATTACAGATAATTACTGGTACTGTCACAAGTAATAAAGCCCACGTAAGCACTAAGACTTAGTAAACATATGTAACCCACAATAAGGATATGCATGCGTGCCTGCGCGTAACCCACAATAAGGAAATGCAAGTGCGCCTGTGCCTGTGTGATCCGCTCACAGCATAGTAAATGAATGCTGTTTCCCCCATGTTAGTTATACATGGCTCAAACCTGTTAACCTTGTAAAGTATGAAACCGGACAAAGCCATGCAAACTACTGGTACAAATAGGGACAAACACCAGATATGTGTCAGAACAAACATAGAAAGTGGATAGAATAACGGGTGTGTCAGTAGCATGGATTCTCTGAAGGGTATGCAGTCGTAACCTGAACTGCTTGCCAGAAATCCCCACTGTAAGTCTCAAATGAAATGCCACAACATTGCCAGATAGACACAGGTTTATTTAAAACACAGCGAAGATAAAGGGGCAAGCAGCTGTACACTCTGCGACAATCTGTATAGTGGAAAGGTATGGTATGGATATAGATATATGTGTATACACATAATCCACAGACGTAAACCAAAGCAAGTTATGAAATGAGGATTGTACATGTATATATGTATACACAACAGACTTATGTCCCGTAGATATGACATATGTACATAAATAGGCGACGTTATATCTAATATGGGTAGACAAGCAGACATGCAGGAAAGGTGAATAAACCGCAGCATTCCAAACCATTGGCCAGAAAGTGACAGTCCAGCAAGTTCTACACTTTAAACATGCAGATAGGTGTCCATTGCAGGACTCCAAAAATTGAATCTTACGTAGTGTCAACCGACATTGACGCAAAAGAAGTGACCGCAGCAAATATGAAATAGCTGTACATGCAACAGTATCAGGTGCAAGGGTGACGGCACATGTGTCGATAGAATGTATGACGTACAAACTGATATCCAGAGAGTGGGGAGTGCATATAAGTGTCTCCACACTTCAGTACCGCACACATTAAATATGTGTAATGGGTACTGTAGAGGGTTGTCAGGTATGGGAATCATTGGTATGCAGAAATGGGCCTAGGTGTTGTTTGGCAGGGATTTCGTAGGCCCGCCCCATAGGAGTGATGTGGGTATAGCACATGCCTATATTCTCAATAATGGGGCAAACCATCCACTGGATATTGCAGAAACCATTTTGGCAATATGTAGGGCCCTATATCAGTGTCATGTAGGCGATTATCATGGATGGACATGCGTACGACCAAGATGGTCCCTATAACTGGCAAACTGTCAGAATAACACAGCTGCACTAAGGCATAGTACATGAAATACAAATAGGGACTATATTAGATATACCCCAAATAAAGTCAGAACGTCGTGAGAATACTGGCGTACCCATGAATATGGATGTTATGAGTGTTACTAATCATGTAATGGAAATGTCAGTCACTATACCGCACAGTCCGTAATGCCTTGCCAGCAATTTAGCAGAAAGGCACATCACTATGACAAATGTAACAAGGTCAAACGTCAGGGCGTTTACCCATAATGTGTACATGTTAGGGGTATGAAGGTAACCTGTCCAAAATACATGTACAGAACTAGTGATACTAGGTGGACAGGTGAGAAGAAAGACATCAGGACAAATGAGAAAACATGTACAAGACACACGCATGTACTCCGACAAATGTGAATGACAAAGTATGCCTTGTGAATTTCAATGTGGAAGGTTAATAGACACAAAAGTAATGTGTCCCTCCGGGTGTCATGCAGTGTCACCATAACAATGTCCAGTCCCCCAGACATGTACGTGAGCTCTGCCACTGACGGAAAGCGCAAATACTGGTGCACACATACGGTACATGATAGACCAATTAGTGTGGATAAGCAGCTGTTGGCCTGTGTGAGGAATCACTGTCTGGGTGGGTGTGTCCTGCAATATAAATGTAATGGCATGTGGCCTGTGATGCCGCCATACAGTGTATGTATTGGTGTCAGAAAGTTAATATTTTGTTACAGACACATACTCCGCAACTGTACAGATTTACGCAGAATGTGCAGAGTTCTGCCTCATATGTTTGGTGTGTTCCATGTAACAACAGTAACATTCTGGCACTTTCATGATAACTGAAGACATGAAATAATGACAAACATGTGAGTAAGACACCAAATCCGACAGAAAAGCCATACTAATGCAAAACCTATTATTGTGTCAACTATCTACGTTTGTAAGAGCAACATGTCAATACTGCCCCTATGTGTCCCACTATCAGATAAAGCCTTGTCCAGCAACTTGCTCTAGGAGGTGGAGTGGTATGAACAGAAACAGATCCATGTGTGAGGAAACAGCAATATTGACTGCAAGATAATGCAGAAGGTGTGAAATGCGCTGCAGTAGGATGTGCAGTACTTTCCGCAGGTATGTGCTGACATGTCAAATGACACAGCAGTCTACATGAAGAACCTATAGGGCTGTCACCTTTACAAATGATGATAGTGGGACATACCCAGAGCCATGCACACAGCACAAATAGACATACACACATCAAAACTAGGCCATGATACATGAAGCCTCCGGCGTGTACGAGTACAGTGAGAGTACAGCAAGGATAGATGTCTGCCAAGATATACAGCAAACACCTGTAAGGGTGTGTAACACCCCCCGTGACACGGACGTTGCATGGACAATGTTGGGAGTTGCAACATACCCCACTGGTATGTGAAAGCTATGCAAATATGCGATACATGAAACAGTCAGCTGTCCATGCAAGAGCAGAGTTATGGGCAGAAAATAGATTTATATATATATATATATATATATATATATATATATATATATATATATATATATATATATAGAGAGAGAGAGAGAGAGATACAGACGTACACACACACACACACACACATGTGGCAGGGCTGGTAATCGAACCTACACATGACTACCCTATCACACTACAGCATGACGCATTTACAGAACACGCTACCGAGATTACTAAACACAGCAGACACACAGGCATTCTACTAGGTGCGTGTCAACATCCACAAAGACAAAGATGTCAGCAGGATACATCTGTGTTGCGAAGCGTCTAAAAGCATAACCTGAGTCCCCAGGCGGACGGGAGCATGCACACACACACACACACACACACACACACACACACACACAAATCTGGCAGGCCTGGGAATCAAACTTACACCTAACTACCCTATCATACTACAGCATGACACATTTACAGAACGCACTACCGAGACTACTGAACACAGCACTCCCAAAGGCATACTTCTAGGTGGGTGACATCATCCGCAAAGGCAAAGACGCCGATAGGGAATGTATGTGTTGTGATGCATCTGAAAGCATTACTGTGTCCCCAGGCAGTTGGAAACACATACACACACACACACACACACACACACACACACACACACACACACACACACACACACGCACACACACACACGCACCTGAAAGGGCCGGGAGTTGAACACACACCTACCTACTCTAACACACTACAGCATTACGCATTTACAGAACGCGCTACCGAGATTACTGAACACAGCACTCCCAGAGGCATACTTCTAGGTTGGTGACATCATCCGCAAAGGCAAAGACGCCGATAGGGAATGTATGTGTTGTGAGGCATCTAAAAGCATTACTGTGTCCCCAGGCAGCTGGAAACACACACACACACACACACACACACACACACACACACACACTTGGAAGGGTCGGGAGTTGAACACACACCTACCTACCCTAACACACTACAGCATTACGCATTTACAGAATGCGCTACCGAGATTACTGAATACAGCACTCCCAGAGGCATACTTCTAGGTGGGTGACATCATCCGCAAAGGCAAAGATGCCGATAGGGAATGTATGTGTTGTGAGGCATCTAAAAGCTTTACTGTGTCCCCAGGCAGCTGGAAACACACACACACACACACGCACACGCACACTTGGAAGGGCCGGGAGTTGAACACACACCTACCTACTCTAACACACTACAGCATTACGCATTTACAGAATGCGCTAACGAGATTACTCAACACAGCACTCCCAGAGGCATACTTCTAGGTGGGTGACATCATCCGCAAAGGCAAAGATGCCGATAGGGAATGTTTAGAGTGTGAGCGGTCTGAAAGAATATTACCGTCCCAAGGTAGACGTACACAAACACGCCAGTGCTGTCAACGGGCCAACTAAATATCTACGGAGCACAACAACACTGAATAGATACGGGATGCGCCACAGACGGTACACCCTTCGAGAGAGCAACAAGTGTGTTCAATGTAGGCATCCATTGTGACATTGAAATTGGACATCTGATGCCTGGATGACCACCATGGCTATACAGAATGTCAATGGCCATGCCCACATGCTTAGTATCACACGTCTGTTTGGAATGTACTGTGTGTCCATCTACACAATGGTGTACTGGGCATGCTCACACACTTAGCTGTTACAAAGGGCCAACTTGCATGCACACAGAGTCTAATCACGGAAGGGCGCAGTGTGGAATGTACTGTGTGTCTATTTACACAATGATGTAATGGGCATGCTCACACACTTAGCAGTTGCAAAGGGCCATCTTGCATGCACACGGAGTCTAATCATGGAAGGGCGCAGTGTGGAATGTACAGTGTGTCCATCTACACAACAGCATACTGGGCATGCTCGCACACTTAGCTGTTGCAAAGGGCAATCTTGCATGCAGATGGAGTGTACACACAGAAGGGCACAGTAAGGTATAACTGCCCTCACGCACAGGGCGGTCACACATGCAGTGACCTGCACACACACAGCTGCCATCACAGCTGTCACAGGTGCAGGTCACACACGTACACACTGCAGTGTACACTGTAGCTGTCAAGTCAGCACCATGTCATTGATGCAGCACTACACAGCCTTACGGTCCAACAACACCATGTGACACATGACTACTGGGCTGTACAGTGGTGTACACCAGCTGTGCAGAGTACACACATACCAACAGGGACCCAACAGGTGTTATGCATTGCAATGATACCAGTATACATGAACAGGTTGGCTCAAGACATACCATGGCCCTTACACAGCTGTGACACCTGACTGTTGCTGTACACGAATGAACACACATCTGGGTATGTCATACATGTGATTGTGTGGATGTGTGCATGGACTGCACACACAACACATACATACATGGCCTTTGATGTACCTTGTGCATAACGCTGGCCTAATCAATGCTACACATGCGAATTGAATGTGGGCCCATGTCTGTTGAAAGCTCACACTACAGGGGGTAGCAGTGTTGACTGGGACACATACCCTTGTACTGGTCGCCTGTGACACCCGTGATATCATACCGCAGTCCATGTGTTATGTATGTCAACACACATGTCCAACAATAGCAATGCATACAACATGGCAACAGGAGACACATGTGACATCTGTACTGTGCATGCAGCAAACATGCATGTGCAGTGGCCGATGTCCGTAACATAGTTGCACCTACCTACGACATGCAGACGCAATGCAGACCCATCATTGACATCTGTATACGGTGACATACAAACAGCACGTATGGAGGGATGTGTGTACATAATGTGGTGAACCACCTGTCTAGATGTATGTGTGCAGGGGGTGGCTCACAGTTGTGTCACACGCCATCCTATCATGCCATGTGCTAACTGTATGCTATGTCGCTGTTACGTGACGGTGCTGACATAATGCATACACAGCGGTCAGGTGTTCATAGGTTCAAAGGTTCATAGGTTCATACTAGGCTATCTGCCCTAGGGCATTTATAAGCCTAGCCAGAGTGTGTTTGGCTTTCGCCACCCATTTTTAATTAATTTTGCTATGCCTTTTTTTGAGGTTAGTATACTGTGCCTCTGTCTAACAGTGACACAGAAGTGATAGCCGGGGTAAACCTACGATCTCCCATCCACTCATCAAGATTCCTCTTGAAGAGAGTCAATGTGGGACTCTGCCTAACCTGGACTGGGATTTTATTCCAGAGTGAAGGGAGCCTCTGGGTTATGAATCTGTCCCTCCAGCATGTCCTATTTATTTCAGTACTGAGGTTCAAGTCTCTCGGGCGTAGCTCGATGGGATTTGGATTTTCTGAGGTGCAGCATGTCCATTAATTCCGGGTTGGACATGGCTTTATACGTCAGGCACAGATCGCCTCTGAGCAGGCGGTATGCCACTGAGTAGAGCTGGAGTTTCTTTAACCGGGCAGCATATGGCATCTGTTTGAGCCCTTTGATCCTCTTGGTGAGGTACTTTTGGGGTCTTTCCAGTTGCTGCAGGTGTCTGGTAAGGTACATCCCAAAAGGGGCATTGTACTCAATTATGGGCCTGATGAGGGATGAGTAAAGAGGCACGATGACCTCCCCTAATCTAGATGTGAATCCCTTCATGATTAAGTGGGCTATATAAAATGTTTTTCAAACCACTTTGGCCACGTGGTTGTCAAATGAGAGATTGCTATTAACTTGGGTCCCCAGGTCCCTAAGGACTTCTTCTGTACTTAATGGATTACCACCTATGTGATAATTTGTGGGCACTTTGTTTTTGCCAAAGGGGATGACTATACACTTTTTGGCATTTAGCTTGAGGCCATGGCTCTGGCACTAGTTGTCTGTTTCTATGAGGCCCTTTTGGAGGATGCTTGTGTCGGCTGGAGAGTTGATTATGGTGCCCAGTTTGCAGTCATCTGCGAACTTGGTCAGCCACAGTCCTTCCGTGTTGGCCTGTACCGCCGAGAAATATATACCGAACAAGAGAGGTCCCAGGACTGAGCCTTGTGGGACGCCACTTGTAACTGGTTTGGATTCTGACATGGCTCCAGCAATTCTAACCATATGGGTTCTGTCCTTGAGCCAGTTTGCAACCCATCTAGTGACATAGAGGTTTATATTTAAGCTGGTGAGCTTATCTATAATGCCCGAGTGGGGTATTGATCGAAGGCTTTTGCGAGGTCCAGGTAGGCTGTGTGGACCACCTTCCCCTCGTCAATGGCCTTGGTGACTGTTTCAAAGAAATCGAATAACACAGCAGCAAAATGACTGGGCACCCAAGGAAAAACGCTGCTCAAGAAGTTAACAATCCAACAATTTATTTCCTTCTCAAATTCCACACGAAAGGACAAGAAATCACCACATAAGTCCACATACAAAAATGGTTAAGCGCTTTCATCTGCATACATCAGATTTCATCAGAACCATAAGAACCTAAAGACAAGTCCTTATAAAGCAAAATAGGCACCAAAAATTAATTAATTAGCCTTAATGCAAAGCTTAATTGATGGAACACAAATATTTAAATTACTAAATTACTAAGAGATGCACAATACATTATAAAATACAATATAAAAATTCATAAAACACATGGTGACTGCAAAAGCCATATAAAACTGTACCTTAACCTGTATACATATAAGTGCATCTAAATGTCTAATGCATATAAATATCTAATAAAATGTCTAATAAAATGTTAGTGTACAGTTTTCCAAAATAAATTGTATAGATGTAGATATAACTAAATTGATAACTAAGTTGATTGATAGGTGTAAATATACAAATGCATAAATATGTATATATATAAATATAAATGTAAATAGATAAATGTATAAAAACTAAAATGTGTAAAAACCTGAATTGATACTTCATAAAGGTAGTGGGAAATTGAACCCTAATCAACTATCCAGAATAAGGAAAGGTTTAATACTAATATGGTCATTGAGACCAGGTTTAGTCGTAGCATCGCATAATATTTGCCATTTGCTTTCTAGAAGTGCTAGATAACATTTCCAGTTGCCACCTGTAGCAGTGTGGTCTATAAGATCTATGATACTAAAAAGAAAGGAATGTTCAATGCCCTTATCTAGAATATGTCTACTTAATGCATTGTTGGGATCCTGTTTCCTTATTCTATATGTATGTTCATAAATTCTGGTCTTAAATTTCCTTTCTGTCTTCCCAATGTAATAAGCATCACACGCTACACAGGTGGCAATATAAACTAATCTGGATGTATTACAATTCCCCCCCATACTATATACACTATTTTCAATAATATTCTTCAGCTTAACAACCTTGGCTTCATTGATGTACTTACATTGCTTGCATGTACCACACTTCCTAGTGGGTTTTGCTCCTACAACCTCTCTATAATTGTCCTTTCTCCTTTCCAACATCCTTTTAATGTTTTGTGAAGTTTTGTAAACAAATTTAGGTGCATATCCAACTATATTACAAATTTCATCTGAGATTTTGAAAAGATTCCAATGTTTCAACATAATCTCCTTCAAAACATCAACATAAGGGCTGTACATAAGTACACAAGTGCAACCTCGTTGTTCATTTTTCTTCTCTTTTGAAATAAAGGGTCTTCCTAATAAGGGAGGGTATTTATTACCCCATTCTTTCTTAACATATCCCAATATAGGTTTAATCAATTCATCAGGATACCCCCTATCAGAAAACATTTTATGTATAGTGCTTAATTCAGTTTCCATAGTCTCCCTATTGGAGGACATACGAGCAGCACGTATACACTGACCCTTAAAAACATTTTTAAAAATGTGAGGTGGGTGACAACTATCATAAAATAGATAATCATTCGAAAATGTTTTTTTCCTAAAAATCTTGGACTGAAATTCAGTATCAGTGGAATAAACATAGGTGTCCAGGTACGCAATACCTTGGGACTCCGTATTATAAGTAAATTTTAAAAAGTCAGTTGTATTGTTCAAATACTCTATAAATTCATCTATCAAATGGACCGGTCCATTCCAGAGAACAAACAAATCGTCTAAATACCTAGTGTAGTATGTCATGTACTTATAATATTCACTAGGAAAAATAAACAGTGATTCCCATTCGAGCATTAACAGGTTTGCAAAGACTGGGGCACATGAAGCCCCCATAGCAACCCCTCTGCTCTGTCTGAACAGTTCCCCCTGAAATTGAAGATAGTTAGGATCAAGGACCAAACCCATCATATCTACTAACAAATTAATTCTCTCAAAGCTCAAACCAGAAAATCTCTTTAAACTATTGAAGAAATAGTCCAACCCCTTCTCCCTGGGAATACAGGAGAAAAGGTCAATAACATCAATAGTTAAGAAAGTCAACCCTTTTTGCCAAATCATAGGGGTCAATTTACTCAAAAAATTCCAAGAATCTTTTGTAAGATGGTCAACATTATTGTACACATGTTTAGTCCATGAATCTATGGTAACCCCCAGATTGTAAGTTTTGGACTTAGAGCCTGAAATTATTGGTCTAAATGGGTTTTTTTTGATGTTTTTGTGTATTTTTGGGATCCCTATAATTGATGCCATCTTAGGGAATTCCATTCTGACAAATTCATAGGTCTCATTGGAAATCCTATTGTCAAGTAGGAATTCCTCAGTAGCAAGGTCAATGCGTTTATAACCAATGTTGACCTGGTTAAGAGACACTTCTTCACAGTTACCAGATTGATGTAAAATGTTCAAAATTTCTTGATTATAATTAGCAGTGTTAAATAACACAATCCCACCCCCTTTATCTGGCTTCATGACCCTAAGATCCTTATTGCCTATAACCTTATTCAAACACTCCCTTTCTAGAATAGATATATTATCCTGATGGCTCACAGGGGACTGTTTAATATTCCTCTTTGTTTGATAGTAAAGCCAATACAAGTCATTGGCAACAAGTTTTTCATATTGAGCTACTATAGGGTGGTATCCAGGGACGTAGGAACTTTTCTTCCTCAATGTTTCTATTTGACCATCCTCATCCTGCACCTGTACATCTTCTTTCTTAATGTCCTTATATTGAATGGCCAAATTATTCAATTATAGGGATCCCAAAAATACACAAAAACATCAAAAAAACCCCATTTAGACCAATAATTTCAGGCTCTAAGTCCAAAACTTACAATCTGGGGGTTACCATAGATTCATGGACTAAACATGTGTACAATAATGTTGACCATCTTACAAAAGATTCTTGGAATTTTTTGAGTAAATTGACCCCTATGATTTGGCAAAAAGGGTTGACTTTCTTAACTATTGATGTTATTGACCTTTTCTCCTGTATTCCCAGGGAGAAGGGGTTGGACTATTTCTTCAATAGTTTAAAGAGATTTTCTGGTTTGAGCGTTGAGAGAATTAATTTGTTAGTAGATATGATGGGTTTGGTCCTTGATCATAACTATCTTCAATTTCAGGGGGAACTGTTCAGACAGAGCAGAGGGGTTGCTATGGGGGCTTCATGTGCCCCAGTCTTTGCAAACCTGGTAATGCTCGAATGGGAATCACTGTTTATTTTTCCTAGTGAATATTATAAGTACATGACATACTACACTAGGTATTTAGACAATTTGTACTCTGGAATGGACCGGTCCATTTGATAGATGAATTTATAGAGTATTTGAACAATACAACTGACTTTTTAAAATTTACTTATAATACGGAGTCCCAAGGTATTGCGTACCTGGACACCTATGTTTATTCCACTGATACTGAATTTCAGTCCAAGATTTTTAGGAAAAAAACATTTTCGAATGATTATCTATTTTATGATAGTTGTCACCCACCTCACATTTTTAAAAATGTTTTTAAGGGTCAGTGTATACGTGCTGCTCATATGTCCTCCAATAGGGAGACTATGGAAACTAAATTAAGCACTATACATAAAATGTTTTCTGATAGGGGGTATCCTGATGAATTGATTAAACCTATATTGGGATATGTTAAGAAAGAATGGGGTAATAAATACCCTCCCTTATTAGGAAGACCCTTTATTTCAAAAGAGAAGAAAAATGAACAACGAGGTTGCACTTGTGTACTTATGTACAGCTCTTATGTTGATGTTTTGAAGGAGATTATGTTGAAACATTGGAATCTTTTCAAAATCTCAGATGAAATTTGTAATATAGTTGGATATGCACCTAAATTTGTTTACAAAACTTCACAAAACATTAAAAGGATGTTGGAAAGGAGAAAGGACAATTATAGAGAGGTTGTAGGAGCAAAACACACTAGGAAGTGTGGTACATGCAAGCAATGTAAGTACATCAATGATGCCAAGGTTGTTAAGCTGAAGAATATTATTGAAAATAGTGTATATAGTATGGGGGGGAATTGTAATACATCCAGATTAGTTTATATTGCCACCTGTGTAGCGTGTGATGCTTATTACATTGGGAAGACAGAAAGAAAATTTAAGACCAGAATTTATGAACATACATATAGAATAAGGAAACAGGATCCCAATAATGCATTAAGTAGACATATTCTAGATAAGGGCATTGAACATTCCTTTCTTTTTAGTATCATAAATCTTATAGACCACACTGCTACAGGTGGCAACTGGAAATGTTATCTAGCACTTCTAGAAAGCAAATGGCAAATATTATGCTACGACTAAACCTGGTCTCAATGACCATATTAGTATTAAACCTTTCCTTATTCTGGATAGTTGATTAGGGTTCATTTTCCCACTACCTTTATGAA
Organism: Protopterus annectens; assembly: GCF_019279795.1. NCBI lineage: Eukaryota > Metazoa > Chordata > Ceratodontiformes > Protopteridae > Protopterus > Protopterus annectens. Next base: position 384,339,046 of record NC_056729.1, read on the forward strand.
GTATCAATTCAGGTTTTTACACATTTTAGTTTTTATACATTTATCTATTTACATTTATATTTATATATATACATATTTATGCATTTGTATATTTACACCTATCAATCAACTTAGTTATTAATTTAGTTATATCTACATCTATACAATTTATTTTGGAAAACTGTACACTAACATTTTATTAGACATTTTATTAGATATTTATATGCATTAGACATTTAGATGCACTTATATGTATACAGGTTAAGGTACAGTTTTATATGGCTTTTGCAGTCACCATGTGTTTTATGAATTTTTATATTGTATTTTATAATATATTCTATAATGTATTGGCATCTCTTAGTAATTTAGTAATTTAAATATTTGTGTTCCATCAATTAAGCTTTCAATTAAGGCTAATTAATTAATTTTTGGTGCCTATTTTGCTTTACAAGGACTTGTCTTTAGGTTCTTATGGTTCTGATGAAATCTGATGTATGCAGATGAAAGCGCTTAACCATTTTTATATGTGGACTTATGTGGTGATTTCTTGTCCTTTCATGTGGAATTTGAGACGGAAATAAATTGTTGGATTGTTAACTTCTTGAGCAGCGTTTTTCCTTGGGTGCCCAGTCATTTTGCTGCTGTGTTATTCGTTTTGTTTGGATTTTTATTCGTTCTTTTGTTTCAAAGAAATCGACCAGGTTTAAGAGGCAGGATCTGCCCTTAACAAAGCTAAACTGGGTAGGATCCAGTGTCTGTAGGTCCCCAATATCTTTAATTATGAGGTCCATGATGATCCTTTCCATAGCTTTGCAGACCGAGCTAGTCAGGCTTATGGGGCAATAGTTTCCAGGAACCGTTGAGGCACCACCTTTGTGGAGAAGGACCACTGTTGCTGTATGCCACTCTTTGGGTACATATCCTGTAGTAAGGCTAAGATTGAACAGTAGTTTTATGTTTGGGTTTAGCTCTTCTTGGAGTTCATGTAGAACGCAGCCCGGGACACCATCTGGTCCCATTGATGCTGTGTTTTTTGCTTTGGAGAGGGCGGCTCTTACCTGAGCATCTGAGATGTCAGGGGGGCAGCACTCTGTTGGGATAGATATTTGCCCTTTTGGTGGGGGGGGGAGTTTGCACTGAACCTGTCAGCTAGGATGTTGGCAATGTCTGTGGGCTCGGTGTATTTTTTGTCATTTTGGACTAATTATGAGCATATCTGGGAATTCCCACCCAGGTTCCTAACATAACTAAAGAAAGCCTTGTGATTATCCTTAGTGTCCTGAGCAATTTTTCTCTTGAAGCTGGCCTTAGACGATTTTATGAGTGCCCGTAGTTTTTTGCTAATACTGATCAGAGATGCCTTCCCTTTTTGGGATTTTGCTCTGTCATGTAGTAGCTTCCTCCTTCTATTGTATAGTTTGTTTATGGCTGGGGTCCACCAGACAGGACATCTGCCTTTGAAGGATTGGGTCTTGGTTTTATTTGGGATTGCATGATCCATGCATTCCTGAAGGTGTTCATAGAATGCGTTTATAAAAGATTTTGCAGTCTGGGCCATATTTTCCACAGGCCCGGGGGCTTTGAAGGATTTCGCCTCGGTTTTGAGGCATGTGAAATTTGCTTTAGAGAAGTTTTTCACTGTGGTTTTCTGGGCAGGGGGTGGGGTCGGGATGTGAATATCCAGTGAGATTAGTTTATGGTCTGATCTTACCAGTGAGGGATACACTTCTGGTCTGGAGCATAGTGTCCCCATGTTGGTGATGATCAGGTCCAGTATGTTTTCCCCTCTTGTGGGAGTGGTAAAAAGTTGTTCCATAGCATTTGAGTTTATAAATTCTATGAACCTTTGGGCTAGGGTGTTGGAGCTAGAGTAATGCTCCCAGTCTATGTTTGGGTAGTTGAAGTCACCCAATATAATGGTGTTTGGAGAGACCTTCATATTTTCCAGTATTCTCAGGAAGGCCGAGTGGGGTTCCTGTGTTTGGGAGGGATGTCTGTAGCAGGCTATAAACTGGAAGGCAGTTTTACCCACAGTTAGTTGCACATGGATAGTCTCTGATGCTTCGTGCTGTGCCACCAACCTGGAGGTGTGGGTATCTTTGACAAATATTGATACTCCCCCTCCTTTTGTGGTTCGGTTCAAGTTTAGGGGCCAAAAAGCATAGTATGAGGTATAACCTGGTAGTGCTGGGGTGCTCTCGGGAGCCTTGAACCAGGTTTCTGTTACTGCACAGATATCGATGTTCTCCATGCTAAAGAGAGTTTTGAGTGTGTGCATCTTGAGGTTTAGACTTCTGGCGTTGAGTAGCATTACTCTTAGTTTCTTATCCATTGTGATACCTATGGAGGTGGGTTTGTCTTTTGAGCCTTGCCTAAAAAAGGCACTATGGGGGTAGCAAGAGCCTTTGCCAATATCCGAAAGCCCAGGGGTGGCAGGCGCAAGCCTTCCCTAGCAAAGCATCGTGGCTTGTCGAGCATGTCATCCCAGGCTGACAGGCATTGGATCCCCTTTGAATGACACCAACACTTAAGCCAATTGTTGAAAATGATCATCTTGTCTTCATATTGTGGCATCATTCTTGGTGAGGGTAAGATGCTACTCAATGTCAGGGTCATACTGGCCTGGGCTACATGCTCAGAGAGCTCCTTTATGTCTCTTTTCATGTAGTCCAGGGAGGTACGTCTCAGGTCATTCACACCAGCATGGACAATGACTGAGTCATATTTGTACTTGCCTTGGAGTGACCTGAGTGCTTGTGTTATGTGGCGGATCCTAGCACCCGACAGGCTGCTCACCGTGACCCTCTCCTTGTTCAGCCTGGTGAGCGGGACGTCAGTGTGCCTGACGATAGAGTCACCTATTACAAGTGTATCAGGTGTGTTGTTTAGCCTTAAGGGCTGTGACTGTTCAGCACACTGGCTTTGTGAGCTATGTGTTGCATGTGTTTTGTTTTGGGGTAGCGGTTGCTTGGGTGTCTGCTTTGGAGGTCTCTGCTGCTTAGGCAGATTTTCATTTAGAGCCTCCGAGTATGTTTTTGTGTGTTTATGTGTTTGGTTTGTTGTCGTGGTAGGCCTATGTGAGACTGGAATTGTAGTGAGTGTGGTTTCCTTCTCCTCCTGACTGGTTACGCCAGTACTGAGATGAGAGAGCTTAGCCTACAGTTTGGCTATATGGTTGCATCTCTCACATGTGTTGGAATTTGTTGGGAGGAGGAGAGGGTTGTCTGTGTACATGAGGCAGTTGTAACATTGCCTCAAGATTCCCAGATTCACCAGCTGGACCGGAGAGGAGATTGACAACTGACCTTTGGACATGCTAGAATAGTATTGGGAATTCCTTTATAATTGAAAAAAGGGCCAATGGGGAACAAGGTACTCAAGGGGAGTTTGTGAGGGTGTAGTGCTTTTAATTTTTTAGAGCTGACTTATATAATTGCTTTAGTGAGCAAGTGCCAGGTAACTTAAATGCAATGTGTTACAGGTAACTTAAATGCAAAAATGACAAACAGTAACTTTCTTTCAAGTGAAACAAGGAAATAAGTACAGTAAGCAATGCAGATATCACTAGGGATCCACAGAAGTGCTAAAAGGCCATGTTTTAGGTGGAATTAGCGTTTCAGGGAAATAAACAAACAACAAGCATGCAAACAAAGCTAGATTCAGCAGGCCTGGATCTAGTCTATGCTACAGCAAACAAGGTGTACCAATTTCAGTAGGAAACAGTTAGAATATGCAGGCACTATAAGCCTTTAACCAGAAATTCCCTGCTCAGAAGGGCAGAGTCCAGCCTCTCCTCCCACAAGAGTGCAGACCGCAATCCTTCTTAACGTAAAATAACTGGCCTGAAGCCCAAGTGCTTAAACCAGAACTAATACACTTTTGGAATAACAGACACTGAGCTCTCAATCAGCAGTTCCCAACTTAGAAGGATGTAAGCTACCTGTCCTGCCACCACAGTGCAGGCCACAAACCTTCCTAATGTAGAACAACTGGTCTGAAGCCCAAGTGCTTAATCCAAAAGACAGAAATTATAGCTACACTTTAATCAAGTTACTACCAGCAGTAATAAATACAACTGAATACTTTAAAGAATGCCTGGATTAGTGCTCAAGTTATACAAACAAAGCTAGATTCAGCAGGCCTGGATCTAGTCTACGCTACAGCAAACAAGGTGTACCAATTTCAGTAAGAAGCAGTTCAAATATGCAGGCACTATAAGCCTTTAACCAGAAATTCCCAGCTCAGAAGGACAGAGTCCAGCCTCTCCTCCCACAAGAGTGCAGAACACTAACCCTCTTAATGTAAAATAACTGGCCTCAAGCCCAAGTGCTTAAACCAGAATTAATACACTTTTAGAATAACAGACACTGAGCCCTCAATCAGCAGTTCCCAACTTAGAAGGATGTAAGCTACCTGTTCTGCCACTACAGTGCAGACCACAAACCTTCTTAATGTAAAACTGGTCTGAAGCCCAGGTGCTTAAACTAAAAGGCTTAGAATGAGTTACACCAAGCAGTAATGAATACAACGGAGTACTTTTAAGATGACGCAAAAGCAAAATAAAGTAGGAAAAAACACAAATACAGTAAAAGCAGATCATTTTTTTTTTTTTTTTTTGTGGAAAGAGAGAAAGGAGTTGCAGAAACTAAGCTGATTGGCCTTCTCAAATGCTCTCCCTGTACTGGGTAGAATGAGGTAATGACACTAGACTCGGAGGAGGGCCCCAGATCAAATTTATACTAGGGGCGGGCAACTGCAAAGCCACCAAATATAAAGGAAACAAACTGCAGAAATGTTACTCGCAGCTGAAAAGCAGCAGTGAGCCTTTAAATGAAAGTTTTAAACAGCTAAAGGAGCCACTAGAAAAAAAGGTTTAACTGCAACAAGTTATCATAAACAAACAACCCAACAGATGCTGAATAAGAGTGGACAATTTCCAGTTAATACCTCACACACAGTGAAACTAGCTAGAAAAAATACACAGTACACAAAGTGCTATAAACAACAAAGAAATAAACAACAAAATAAACAAAAAACAGGATACTTAATGTTATATATTATAGCTCTGAGTTTGCTGAGTGTCCTTCCTTCGATTAGCTCACTGTAAAATGGCAGAACACTCACAACTGAGCTTCTTAGGTAACAGAAAGTTGAAACCTGAGACAGCTTTTAAGAAAGAAATCTCAAAAGAACCAATGAGGTGCTTAGTCTAAGCTGTAGTCCAGGAGACCTCAGTCAACCTCAAACAATTCTCTCTCACTGAAATGCCTGATGGCTTTGGCTAAAACAAGATGTCCCTGAATTATGTGCTCAGACACACAGCCTCCACAAACACTAGGCCCAAATACAAGCCTGAATATGGAAATGCTACAAATATCCCCACTACTTAGAACAAACTGCAGAAATGTTACTCACAGCTGAAAAGCAGCAGTGAGCCTTTAAATGAAAGTTTTAAACAGCTAAAGGAGCCACTAGAAAAAATAGTTTAACTGCAACAAGTTATCATAAACAAACAACCCAACAGATGCTTAATAAGAGTGGACAATTTCCAGTTAATACCTCACACACAGTGAAACTAGCTAGAAAAAATACACAGTACACAAAGTGCTATAAACAACAAAGAAATAAAGAACAAAATAAACAAAAAACAGGATACTTAATGTCATATATGTCATATGGCACCTGTAACACCTACAACCTCTCGTGTGTATATAGCAGCACATTTGCCAGATATAGCATTGGTACACATAATGCAATCAATACCGCTGCATGTCCATCAAACGTGTCATCATATGGCTGGTGTATCATTCCCAGCACTGCCATATGTGTCCGAATGTGTGACCAGGGATGCCACATATCGTGGGGAATATGTCCTAGTTGCTACACATCCCTGTACACCATTGTAGAGAACTGTACATACGTCAGTGTGGGAAGCATGACGTTCGCCGGTGAGGTGCATCACACATATCGGCTGTCCGTATACACATTTGTGGTCACCACAGTGTGTGTGTGTCTGTATGTATGTCTGGTGCTTGGTGTGAGTGTGTATGCTAATATACGGTGGGAAATTATTACTGGCCCCACGTGTTGACTAACCCGTAATGGTGAAGCATTGCACAACCCTGTTGATGCCATAGGTCCCAGCCATACTGGTTACCTGTGCATGTCCCTTCTCTGTGACACGTCGTGTGGGTGCATAGTACTATGAGGGTGATGACCACAAAGGCAAGGGTCCCCAGCTGCACACTATGGGGTGTGCATTATAGTGGTGTACACCCCATGACTGCGGCCATGTTCATGTACTGTTACAGGGTCCTACTGCTGCACAGTGTGGCCTCCAGCTACCAAGTGACACCTCACATCATCATTGGCCAGGCTGCTGTGTACAACCCCTGCACCATGTCACCATAACTGTAATGTGTCCTGCTATGTATGTCACATCTCTGTCCAGTGTAGCCTGTGGCACCGACCACATGTGTCAGGTGCAGTATATGTGTGGACATCTGTGTCATGTTTGTGTGTCCAACAGTCAGGATGAAGGTACATGTAGCATGCTGATATTGCCAGACGTGCCTGTGTGTACTCCACAGTTACATGTGGGGGACTGCAAACACTGCTACCTGTAGGCACATGCAAGTACACCATAGGAGGGAACCAGGGTATCACAACCAACATGGTGCTACAGACGTAACCGAGGCACATTCCATGAACACATCACAATGCATGCTGCACCTGCACTACATGGTGTGACTGGTGCATGTCGACAGTACACAACCTATGTCACATACACAACTCAGTATTCACACACAACCACTGCAACATACACATCCCTCACTATGCATACACAGGTATTACATACACCTCTCACTATGCTGTTCACCCTGTGCATCAGAATATTTGTGCATAACCCTGCACCGATGGTGTGGATGACAGGGATGCGGCACAGGCTTCATCATATGCACAGGGTGATATGTTTGCCAGGGACATAGGCTGCACCAATGGATAACATCATGTGTGTGTAAGGGCCAGTGAGTTGACTGGACATGTCTGTGCAGAATGCATGTGGATGTTGTAGAGCCCTACAGTTGTGTTTGCTGTGTGGGTGTATGTGTGTACACAGTTCTGCCATTTGTGATGCCTACACGGGGTATAATTGACAGCCCCAGATTGTACAGTGCAGGTTGTACAGCTCACTGTGTCCGTCCACGGCCATGTGACCTGTGCCTGCCTAGGGTTGCACGGGCACTACCAGGTGGAGGTACAGAGTGGCTACTGTCCGACGACACATGTTCGCTGAAAACGTGTCCCCGCTGAGACCGTCCAGGGCCATGTCCATGTGGCCTGCTGTGTCCTGGTGTTGACAGCACAGCAGCAGCTGCACTGCTACTGCTACCGGCACTATGGGAGTGGGCATGTGAGGTGGCATGCTCATGTCGACCTACACTAGGTGGTGTTGCTGGCCTATGTCCACGTGGCCTATGCCTCAGTCCTACCAGGTGTTCCAGCACAGACAGCTCCCGCTCGTGGATTGCCATGCCTATGGTCAAGGATTCCGACCATTTCACCTAGTCGCCTATCCAGAACATTAGCAATCTGCTGTTGAGAATTTGCCAATGCCTGGATGTTGTCATTTAGGGTATGGATAGCAGCCCTCTGCAGCCTCTGCCCTTCTCTGTTCTGCCATTCAGCATGTGCCTGTGCCGCCATTACAGTCTGGAACATGCATCTGGTGATACCAGCTGCTGCACTCTGTCCTGCAGGTGCTTGTCTGCCAGAGGTCCTCCTATGAGCAGCACTGGCCACATGCCTGTGTGGCACATCTGCAGTCATTACACTGACACTATGGTGTGTAGACACACCTTCTGTAGCCACCACACGTTCTTGTTCCACGCCAATAGACACTGACTGTCCTTCCTCTATGGCCACCGGTGATGCGGTATGTGTTGGCAGCAGAACTTTGTGCGGGGAAGAGGGGGACATAGCTGGGATGGTAACCACTGGCACAGATTCAGCCCCCGACAACCCTGCCTGTACCTCATGCATATGTTCATCACCACTAGTATCTGTGGGGACACTAACATCAGATGGACTGCAGGAGGGTAACGCACCTACATCACCTGTGAATGCAAAGAAATACTGTAAAGTACAATAGACACAGACACACACAGACACACACACAGACACACACACAGACACGCACAGACACACAGACACACCATGCATGTGATTTGTCAGATGGCATGCAGCATGCCTGCGATAGAGCAGAGGGCATGCAGCTCAGACATTAATAGTGTTAGTAAGCATACCTCCTTGGGGTGCACACTACAGCAAGCAGGTGTCATATCAGTAGCCATGCAGTTCACACAATCATGGTAGTATGCATGCATCCCGTGATACACCATGTGGCCCAGAACAGGATAACAGTACACATGGCTGACGTGACCTTGACATGTAATTTGCTGACATGTGCATTAACATGCATACAAGTTTGACACAATGGTGTCCTGACACATGTACAGCATCATAATGGGCTTCACATTGCAGTGTTGTGTGTATGCCCTACAGATAGAATGCATGTTTAGCAAATGTGCATGAGCACGGGAGGGTAGTGTGAGCCATCTACATTGCTATACAGTGTGAAGTACAGACACTGTGCCATTGCATGGCAACATGAGGCATGTATGTTGCTGTAGAATGCATAATATGTACACATTGCATAGCCATAACTGCAACACAGTCGTGATGTTTGACAGATCGTATATGGTAGACTTCAGTGACACCTCCAGTAGCTGTGCACAGGCTTTTAGGTTGTCCACTGTACCACATCAACTGTATAATTGGTCAACTAAGGCTATAATTGGACCATGTATGGACAATGTGCAACAGGGTGTATAGACATCCCATGTACTGTGCGGCTACATGTCTCTGGCCATCCCCCATGGCCATGTGTGCACATGTGGTGGCCAATTGTGTGTGATGGGCATCTTCTCCACAAGTCTGTGTGGTCCCATATGACATACACCCATATATGTCAGATATGTCACATTCCACAGGTCTATGCAGACAATGGGTTGTATGTTTGGTATGTGGGGTATAGGTCATGTGATAGTGTGACAATATTGCAGACAGAACACTACATGTCTGGGATATGTCATGTGGCACATCACAATGTGTGCACCCGATGCAGGGGCATATGACACAATGGTGACACTTGTGGGATGCCCATATCACAGCTCACAGTGTGGTACTGTGTGCGTACTACACATGTTGTTCCAATGCATACTACATATGCCTCCATTGTAGAACACCTCCACCGTTGTATGCACAGCTGACCACACATGTCACAATGACAAGTACTGTGGTTTCAAGTCTGTGTATCATTACGTGTGAATATATTGCACATGGGTGGCGTGTGTGAATGCATGGTGGTGCGACCTGCATATCATGACTGGAACAAACATCAGGTGTGCAAGTGTTAACTGGCCACATGGCAAATAGATCTACACTGTAACATGCCTGATACTGATGACAGTCTCACCTGCAATGGACCCATGTCTGTGCGGCACGCCAGAGGTACCTGTATAGGGGTGACACACTAGTATGAACATTATCCATGACTGTATGACAGCCACAGGTTGCACTGTGCATGTGCACACATTCACCTGTGTAATAGCATACAGTATGCACATGTGTGCATATACAACATAGCATACTGTAGTATGCAGCATGTGTGCCCACATACCTGGCATATGTTGTTACTTTACATTATGTACAGTGACACATGCAACTACATGGGATATAATAGCCATATGTGCATTACTGACTTACCAGGCAACTCCAGGCTCATTGGTTGGGAGACACCCACTTCCATGATGGCAGCTAGTGTTTCTGGATGCTGTTCCCTGGGTGTCCCCAGACTGGCCAGTAGCTCCTCGGTGTGTGTGAGTGGGGGCTGGGTTGGTGGCCCTCCACCTGTTCCACCTTGTTCCCTGGCGATTGCAGTGGCACGCTGTTTTGCATGTCATATCAGGTCCGTGCAGTGTCTGCGCACCTGCTGGTAGGTGCAGTTATGGCCACCCACATCGTTCACCCTCCAGCGTAGATCCTGCCACAGGTCATCCTGCTGCTGGGCATGCTGTGGCACATGGCTGAACAACAAGTCATAGTTGTCATGGAGCTGTGGGATGAAGACATCATCCTCCTGGCGGGTGTATGCTGGGAGGCGTGTACGGGGCATTATCTGTAAAACATAATGATGGTGACAGGTCACAGTTTCAGAGATGTACAGAGATACTGCTGCACATACATTTCTATGACATCTACTGCATCTGCACAGTTATCTTTGCAAAGCACCATGACACTGACATGACTGACGTGTTTGTGTCACACATGTTACACCCATTATGCATTGGATATCATCACAATATATGTGTGTCACCTCATTACAGTGTTCATACTCCATGTAAATGCTGTCTTGCTGTGGGCATGTCTATTTGCCTGCACTTGTGTTCTTACCTATCTGCACATGCCTCGGTGTGTCCACGGTACTACTGTTGACCTGGATGCTGTGTATATGTCACATATCAAGACAGACACAGCCGGAAAGGACTTGAGCAGTGACAGTGCACACATACGCATGGACACCTGTACATGCATGTGTTTTGCCATATACATCTACACAGCACTGTACAACTGTTCAACATCCTGACACGGATTGCCAGTATTGCACATGTGATAGACATGGGACAATGGATAGTCAGACGACATTCGCAGGGATGGTCATCAACCATAGCATGTGCGGGCATGGTTTCCACACTGTTACAGATGGCAATTGTGCTACTGCAAGCTGCATCAGTGCCACATTACTGATCCAGTCAGTTGATAGTACATCTACCATGCGGCCATCACACCATGTATGACTGGGATGACATCTGCAGCTTTGATGGACAGGGTTGCATGGTATGGTGGGAGTATGTCACATATATGGCACAGGGATCTGTCCAGCCTGTGGCGATCCTAGTATTAGGATGGTGGCTGTCCATGACATATGTCATATAGATCAAGATATGGACATGTAGCATGTCCATCATCATGGTGTAGCAAATGTCCTTCTGCAAGGTAGACAGCATGCTGCATAGTGGAGGTGTGGATTGTGAAGGCTGTTATTGCACATCCATGCATAGCCATTACCCCTTACAGGTGGTATGTGATCCAATATTGGTCACCACAGTGCTGTATATGCCTGGCCACTGATCTCCGTGCTCATGGATGGCACCCTGACATGACATGGGTACCTCAGATGACTACCTAAGGGGCCTGGAGACGTCACCATGTTGGGGGTGCACTGCACAGCACCATCCCTTACACAGTGTCCATAATGTTGACCACAGCCTAGGTAGCAGTTTATGGGTACAGGGATGTTCACCTAGCAGTGACACTGCTGGTATCATCCATCAGACTGTGCACATATGTCACACACCTCACATACACAGCCCATTCTGTATGTTGTTCACAACACTGACACAGCTAAACTGATAGGTCATGGCCATTCACAGCCTTACATACACAGATGCCTAACATTTGCATGTGTGGTATGGGCTACAATGAAGGTGGGGTACAACACATTAACCCTGTTCTACTGTATCTGGCACAGATGTGCTGTACACATGTCACTCTTGCACCTTTTGTAGTTGTGGGTCTGTCAACAGGCCACTGGTGGAACACACCTGTGACATGCAAAGGTATTTGTAATCAAATATCCGTGCTATCTTGTACATCTGTACTGCTAACATCTACAGTGTTAATGGTTCATGGACATGCACACCATACTCAGCAGGGTTATAGTGCGGTGCCACCCTAAATGACTGTCATCACCACTTGTAGGTTGATATTATCCAACACCCTATATGTATTCTATGGTCATGCTAGGCACTTGTTCAGAACATGTGAGCATGTCATGAGCTAATGATTACTATAGCGCCCATTCCACACCATTTCCCACAGGTACACTGGCTGTCCTACACTTCCCAGCTTGCTTAAGGTACGACAGCTGTTGTACACGTAACGCACATATCCTGTGGGACATGGTTGTATATGCAGGCATGTCCAACTGTCATGTACCAGTGCTACTGCCTGTCTATATGAGGGATATGTCATACATGTGGCAATAGAGCAATTGTCTCATGTACACATTCAATGCTCACTTCCCAACATACGGCACTACAGCCTGTGGGGGATGCACGTCTGCAGCCATGCTGGGCCCATAGCTCTCAGGTGTACCTCATTATGGGGAACGTACCTCATTTGGGGTTCTAAAAGGTGCATGTTCCTCAAGGTTCCACATTGGAAGGGTCTGTCACACATTCATTGTTGTACATAGTTTACCTGCTATCCATGGCTAGATAGATGAGACTCATAGTAATTCATTGGAATATCTGTTTTATACGTAAGACCAGCCTATTTTAGCCATCATATGCCCTTCCTAGTTGACGCTGTTAGTAAGCCCGTTGTAAGTGTTCCACGTTTCACCCATTTGTCATACTGTATGAGGGCTAATGTTCCTCATTTTGGGGACAAGAGGCTGACAGGTATGGCTGGGGGTAATGCTGTCGCCAACCCTGACTGCACCTGACAGTCATTTGGGGATGTGTAACATTCGCAACACACCCACCCATCACATAGTCTCACATAATCTACACCACTGGCCACACCTACGAGGACAACCTGTGCAGTACGTCTCCATACTGACTGTAGGCACCAGAGGTAGCCCCCATCATGGAAGACAACATCACCAGCCTATAGCCCACAGACTCATGTCTGCCCACCACATACAGCCAATAGTGTGTTATAACATTCACAGCACACCAGTCATAGCTGACTCTGTAGGGTGTCACACTGCAGTTCCACGCAGCAGGCTACACAAGGCATTAGTCGCTTACATCTTGCTGTCAGGTAACTGCTTCTGCAACATAACCTATGCACCCATGCCACACCTCACCAGGTATGATATGTCTGTCATTCGCCATGTTAGTGTGACTGCCCTGTGATGCCACTTCACAGACTACGTGTGCAGGGACATGCAATAGCTCACCAGTCTTATAGCCCAGAGGGTGTGGGCCTAGCCCTGGGGAGCATTTTGCATTCATCCAGACACGATACCACTGTACAATGACCGACTGTGTCACTTCAACAGTTGCCTCTGCTCCTATTGTCATTCCACAGGCATGTGGTATCTGTCCGCTATGACTGTCTTGGTCAGACACAATGCTGTGGCACAGATGACTTGCACCTGTCAGCCCTGGGAGTACAGCTCACATGCTAGGCTCTTGCTGCTGCTATACTGCCTGTCTTCCACAGTTTCCAATAACTGTCACTGGCAGGGTGGTAACTGGCATGCGCGACATGGGGTCATGTGACACATTGCTTGCATCTCCCCCTGTGACGCACGCAGGCAAGGCACACCTTATAATGCACCACTCCAACATCTCTGCAGTGACTGGGACCTGCCTGTAGGCTCTGCAGAGCACACCTGCAATGACAGGTTATAGACGGACCATACCTTCCAGGCACATACCTGGACCGGCACACCCACAGCTGAGGGGTTCCCATATCCCACTATGTTTTGCACACATCCTGGCAAGTTGCTTAGCACAATGCATCAGAGGTGCTCCACGTGCAACTAACTGTGTTCGGGACCGCTATACACACTGTAACAAGCGACAGAGTCAACATCATACCCCACGGGTAACATACCTTCTATGGTGGTATAGTGGACAGTGGGCCTCAGCTACTACTGATGTGTGACTGACACTACCCAACACTTCACTGGGATAGCCACTCATGTACCGACACATCCATGAGTCATACCCTCCACTCTGCTGGATCAACACATACACACCACCTCCAAGACCTACATTACCCTTGGCATGAACACTACCACCATGTGACTGGTGTTACACACCTGGGGTTATCCCCTCATTGGTGGATTCTAAACATATGCTAATCTACCTTGTTAGCCACATCCCAGAAGCACACCCATCACAGCATACACAGTACATGTGCACTACTGTACCTACTACAGACGTCTGCTGACAGCGGTTGTTAACATCATGACACCCATGCAGATGGACAATGCACATACAAATGCTGACACATACCCCAGTGCACTTAATTAGCATGTACACAACTGCATGGATCATGCTATTCCATACAGAGCCATGATGGTACACACCAGATAACAGATGCCACTCTGGTGGTCATGTTCCATGGACATATGATGTACAACAACAGGTGTAGGCTGTTGCACAGTGGTGTACATTCCCATGTGTGGGGTGGCTCACTGGTCAGCCATGGTGGGGCCACAGGATCCCTCATCACATACTCCAAGACTAGCTACGTAAACATGACTGCCACACATTCCGGGGTGTACCACCAGGCATTATGGTGGTATGTCAGTATTCAATGGCAACACCCACATCTGCTGTCACATACAACAGTCACTCAGGAACATTGCAGACCCAGGTATTGTTGGCAACATGCTGGAGGATAGATTCAATGCTGACAGTACACCCTCTCACTCACTACAGGGCCGCAATCCATACATGAACATTGTGGTGTCCCTGTGGTTACACCTACACAGTACTGACCTACACTCTATGTGTCCTGGGACACTGGCCCCATGTCACCTTCCAATGTCCCAAGCTGTGATGTCCACCAACCTCTGAATTACTTGTCTCCCCACTAGGCCACCATATTCAGTAATAGCCTTGTTTCAGACATTGTAGACCCTGAATGGCACACAGCAGCATTTATCACACTACACACAGGTGGCACCACATTGCACGAGTGGGACTATAGTCCTACACACCTGACTGGACTGTTCTGCATGGCTATGGGGCACATCGTCAAGGACGTCATTCTCAGAGACATTGTTGGTCTCCCTTCCTCTGCTGCCACCCGGGTTGGGCTTGTTAAGGCCAGAGCATGGCCCCTACATATGGTAGACTCCTTTCATACAGTTACCAGGGCAGTTGCTGATGGTACGGGAGTCCACACATCCTACATTGTCCTCTCATTGCCTTTCAGCACCATTCCCCATTCTGGTATTGACAACATACACATCCACCTGCACATCATACCCTGTGTCTCAGGATGTTATGCTATGTGGCTCATGGACAGGACACACAGTGAGGCCAGCTTACCATAGTACCTACTACATGTCAGGTACTTTGGCATACCACAGTCCTCAGTCATAGGGCCCCTCATGTTAAGTATATGCTTCTCTGTGGAACAGGCTGGCACAGGGGACTTTCCCTGTCTAGCTTTAGAACCCCTACATACCAAGTGCCATGATTGCTCCACCAGCTGATACTGACTCCAACCATATGGGTGTCGCTGTGACAGATACATAATATGACTATCATGGCATCAAGCTGCATGACACAAGGTGCATGCACATCACCTTTGCATTACACCATTCACCCACTGACTATCACATGGATGGTAGTCCCCTACATACATATCACATTGTACATGTTTGCAGTACACACATATGTCGCACCCACTACTGTAGAAACCGTATTGCCACTGTCGCATGGATATCCTCCTACGTGGCCACACCTATCTGTACTGGGTGTGTAACTGGTACATAGGCACCCATTGTACCTCTGAACTCAAGACATCAACACACATTCAAGGGTACACCACCCCATTTAGGGTGTACCTTACACAGCAGCTACAGCTTTACATGCCACAACATTAACACGCCATGACGTTTACTGAGCTCCGACAGTTTAAATATGTGGCTGCACTACGGACACCACATCTGTACACATTTGCATACTACATACTCAGGGGTGACCTCTGCTGATCAGTCAGGGCCCATGTCCACAACATTATTGATGGATATACTCCTCATATGCAACATAAGCAGAGGCCACTGTGAGCAACATGCTCATGGATATGTGCACACATGCCACAATGAGTGGGATGTGCTTCTGGGTTACATTCCCAAACAGGACACTCACCATGCTGTGGAACATAAGTCCTCTGTACATCATGCAGGGACACTCAGTAGCACTGTTCATGTGATACCTCCCTTGGTGGTTGGGAGACACATGTAGGCCTGGGATCTCTGCAGTGGCTGTACTGTGCAGTGGTGCAGGTGACATCTGGCTCTGCTCTTCACAGGACACTACCCTGGAGAGGTGCCACTAGTGTGAACACTGTAGTTGTGCTTACACATGGACTTGACAGACTACATAGTACCCCACTATGCACCTGTGCAGCTATTACATGTCCTTTGTGCATGGTTACTTGGTAGCCCTTCCATTTAGATTAGCTATCATGCTATTACTATGTCCCATACCTACAGGCCATATGCATCCTGTTATTGTACATACCAATAGACGATACCTATGGTATGCATGATATGCCTGTTATGCTGTGTAGAATATCTGTCATATCTACCTATAATACTATACATTACACATATTTCACATAGTATCCCATAATGCAAAGCATACTTGCTCAGCGGGACCACCTTACATATGTCATTAACATTATTTACCCATACACATGCGTGCTGTGACAGTATATCAACATATACTATCCCCTGCTATGGCACATCCTTGTTGGACATACCCTACCACTGACGGCGGATTGTATGGCATTGTTCTGTTTAATGGCCTCATGTAGCATCCCTTCTGGTGTCTGTGCTGTGTACCTTATGTCCCACTGCTGGATGCACAGATTCTACAAGCGTTAGTATGCTCAGCAAGACATCACTACATCAATACCTTTCCCCACTTTATGCATTGCGGACACATTTAATTAATGCAAACCAGGCTATACATACAGTAAAATTAATTAATATATACATATCGGGCATTCTACATACCTTGTTGTCGTTATGGCGTTTCGTTTCTATCTCTCTCACAGTGTTTCAACTGTTTTTCGGTATGAGCATACGGTTTGAAGTCTGGCAAGTCATCCTTATATACGTCGATACCTGAAACATGTGGATTCTTCCTGCCAATTGGTGTTCCTGAATGACTAATTACTTGCATATCAGCTGTGCAGCTACTCCATTCACCAATTACGCGGCGACAGTGGGGTATAATTGGATTCTCCACTTGGGCGTTGCCTATTTGCCCTACCTTCGGGGAGACAGTCTGTATTGTGTTTTGTTATGAGTAACTGCAACTGCTATGCATGGAGACAAGTATAGTTTGGATTCATGTCCCCCATAGATTGTGTGTGACAGGTAGAGTATTTGGTTCAACATGTGGGTGTACCTGTCATCCCGACGTCTGTTAATGGAGTATTGCAATCAATGTCTGTAACATGGCTGTTTGTTCCATTAGACAACGCCTGCAATTTTCCATGTCGCCTTTAATTGTGTCTCTCACACGGTATGTTGAGGGTTCTGCAGATGTAATTGACTGACTGGATGTTTGTGCTGCTATTACAGTTTGTATTGCTTTAGTTTCTAGTGTGGGGGATGTCGGTGGTTGTACGTAACATATACGGTTTGTGGGCCTTGCATTTCTACATAAACCGTATATATGTGTGTGGGCTCCGTCCTTGATTAGAGAGCTAACAGTTAATAGACTTATGTTACGGGATTGTACGTTGGGCCGTTGTTAATTGGTTTCTATATCATCTGCAGGTGAGCTTGCTACTTGTATACCTCCGTAATTGCAGCGATATATCAGGGGATATGTGTAGGTGACAGCTATCCCTTGTATTTCTGTCCCAGATATTTGCAGTCATTGTGGTTGTGTTGTTAAAAGAGCCTGTTTGCCATGGGTTGCCACCTTATCATATGGTCATTGTTGGACACTTGCGGGACACAAAGCAGTGTAAGGCCAACACGTAGCCATGGTCAGTACACAGGTAGCACATACTTTTATCCTCACTACATACCTATTGTTGTGACTTTGGATACTTATCATATTGCATGTAACATTTAAGTTTCTTACATGCAGGCATAACTATTAAATGCAACTGTTACATTATATATGGTACATATTTATGTCCTACCATCTCGTACATTTGCCCTTTGTACTGTTTTATGTCAGGACACACCTGCCCAGGGTGGGGATGTCCCTCCTACTGTGGTACAGGTAGTAACCGTATGCCTACGGCTAGCTATACCCACACCTACCATACTGGTCTGCCTCTGACTTGGCACCAACATACACATGTTGCGGACACACACACACATTACAGTCACACAGAAACGCACACAGCACCCTCAATGCACACTTACACAGACTACGGCACTCACAGACACAGTTGAACACAGTACCTACGTGGACCGCGACACCGTCAGCGGTGACTAACTGTCCCTTCACGTCATCATGCTATTATCACGGATGTACTGTTCCGGTACTTTGTTCTATCGGTCTTTCAGCCTCGTGGTTACGCATGTCGGTATGTTACACATTCCATGGTTGGCAGTATCCTATTTATTTGTACCTCCAAGATGTTATGAATGTCGAACTATCTATCATAGTTGCAGATATCGCTGAATCCATCTATATCACCATATATCCCTCTATTGCCCTTTCTATCTGTATTATATATATGCATATGTGTACATATATATATATATATATATATATGTCTATATATATATATCTATATATATATATATATATATATATATATATATATATATATATATATATATATAGATATATATATATATATATATATATATAGATATATATATATATATATATATATATATATATATATATATATATATCTGGCGGAACGTGACAGGCACACAGCACCACCATATGCTGTAAGACTCATGTACTGTTCAGGTGTTGGCATTCCGTGTTGCACTGGCTGTTGTGTTTACAATGTTTGAGGGCTGCCTATGTAGGAGTCACACATTGGGCCACCTATACATCACAATTTACAGGTGGTCATGTTTGTGTGCCATCCATTTTACTGTGTGTGCAGGTGGAGAGGTGTCAGTCCATAGGGGCCTACACGGTCAGTGTATGTGCTATACGTTCCTTCTTTGCCAAGGCGTAGGCATATTGGGCATGCCTCCGTCTGCCTACTGGGGCTGGCACAGTGTGTTCATGGTCTGAATCCCTCTGTGCCTGTACTGGCCTTGGCAATTGCGGTGGGCTATGAGGGCCTTCACCATTTTGTCCCTGCTGCAGCTGCTTCCACAGGATCATATTATGTAGCATGGCACATACTATGACGATGTGGGCACACGTGCCTGGAGAGTACTGCAAGGCTCCACCAGATGTATCCAAGCACCGGAACCATGATTTCAGCATCCGGAACACACGGTCTATGATGATTCTGGTTTGTGCGTGTGCCTCATTATGGCGTTCTTGCATGGGTGTGTGTGCATTTCTGATGGGAGTCATCATTCACGGCTCCAGTGCATAGTCAGCATCCCCCATGAGATGGCCATGTGGGATGTCCCCCCTGACAAATACCTGTTACAGCTGTGAGGCATGCCAGATATGGGAGTCATGGTAGCTTCCAGGGCTGCCAGCACACACATCCATGATAATGCCCTGGGCATTGCACACGACCTGGCAGTTGATGGAGTGGAATCCCTTGCGGTTTATGTAGCACATACCCTTCACACCGGGTGGTGACTTGATTTGTATGTGCATGCAGTCTATTGCACCTAGTACCTCCGGGTATTGTGCCACACGGTGGAAGTGACGCATATTGCTGGCCAACTCCTCCTGAGTTCTGGGGAAGTATATCTGCTCATTGGCATGTGGTAACATGGCATCCAGGAACTGGTGTAGTACCCTGGATGCTGATGCCTGTGAGATACCCATTATATCTCCAGATGGCCTTTGAAAGGTACCTGTGGCCAGTATTCGCAGGCTTACACATACCTTCGTGTCCACTGGTATGGGTTCCCCTCTGTTGTTTCTGGTTCTCAGGCATGGCCGGCACAGCTCCACTATTTGCTGTAAGATGTCCCTGTCCACCCTGTAATGCTCTACTATCTCCAGGTCATGTAGCCCTGGTAGGTTACCCTTGGTCTGAACACTCTCCTTCTCCTCCAAGGCCTGCGGTGGTTGTCGGCATCATCCTCCACAACACCGTCAGTCTCTAACACATGCTGATGGATCACAGCTATGGCAGCTCCCAACATGTACATTTTAAAAGTTCCCCGTGTGTTTACACCTATGGTGCAGTGTTTGGGAATACACAGGTGTGTGTTGGGTGCTTACACACTTTATACTATTGTGCTGTGAACACCGATGATGTCATAGGGTGTGTATGTACGTTCGTAGCTACAGGTTATGTTATGTGTTTTAGTGCCGGAACTACTATTGTGGTGCCTTTGGTGTAGAATTACATTTGCCTGCCGTGGATTACCTCTTGACCTTCCCTTTACATTTCTGCATGTTGCACCTACCATTTTCTGGCGTGCATCCTGCAGCCTACTTTCATTTGTGCTTTCCTGGACCTGGCGTATCTTGCATTATGTGTGCTACTGCCGGTCTGCTGTCAGTTTGCTTTGCTCTGCTGTGTCAGGTCTCCTATCTTTGCAATCCAATACCTCCCCTCCTTTCTTTGCATTCACATGCCTCCCCTATCCTGTTTTGCAGGTTTCTGCAAGCGGACTTGTCAGCTGCCGTCAATTTGCCTTCGTGGGTTGATTGGTGTTGATTGCTCATTAGTACTCCAATTATCCTACTTCCGCATTTCCTTTCCTTCCCCTAACCTTCCTGTTTCTGCTATTGTTTGCAGCGCATGCGTCCAATTACTGGGTTTCGGGCACATTTTCATCCTTGTACACATGCGCTTTTGGCCACCATGTGTGCTCTCAGCTAAACGATTCCTCCCCACCCCTATTCTGCAGCTTTGCTTAGCAATGGACAGGCCAGATTTGCAATGCTCCAATGTGCTTAGTGCTACAGTGGCACACCCCTCTGCTGATGTCATGTATCTCCTCTGAGCCACTCCTCTGTGTTATACTGCTGCGCCGTATGGTACAACCTTCCTCCGGCGAGACATTTGCGATTCAGTATTATCTGCCTCATTTGCATGGCATTGACTACTAATTCATAGTTACCACGCCGAACACTATCGCAAGCCCTTAGCAACCCTTGCACCTTGGTTGTGGTGTTCCATGCCTACCATTGTGTGTTATGCTGTAAACCTGATTTCTATTACATTGCGATTTTATGACATTTTTATATTATTTCTTTATGTTTCAGCTTCCGCACACATGCCCTGCGGTTCTGCTGTGTGTTACTGTGGACATGACATTAAATGTTGTTATTTACGTGTTGTGCATATTTTCTTATGCCATTGGCTGTGTATTTCGCCATTGGCATATGTTCACATTGTGATACCTGGGTCTGGCCCTCTTCCATAGCTCCGATGTTATGTTTGGGAAAATGTAAACCGTGTTTTTTGGTTTACATTTCCGTGGGCTTACACTACGCCTGCACCACTTCATGAATCGCTATATGCCTTAATTTCCATGGTGCAACACTGCACATGGGGTGATTTGCATACCTACGCTGGGGGCTGCGCAGATCTGGCGTACGCCGGTAGTGCATGTGGAATTAGATCGTACCTGAATCGCTCGGCGGCCATATTTGGCATTATAACACCTACGCTATGCGTGTGCCTGGCGCAAGCTTCATGAATCCCGGGGGAAAAGTTATATGCAAAACAAGGAAACAATGTGAGACAAAACCATGGATGTTCTGAAATCATGGCCAGTTGTGCTGAAGTATCCCCCCCCCCGAATGAATTTGTATGTGCTATTAGATCTGGTTGATGTCTGATCAAAAAAAATAAATACAAATAAATAAATATTTACCTTATGGAAGTAGACATATAAAGTGGCCCTTATGTTCAGCAGCAGAAATAGTTAGCAGTGCTGATGCTGAACATAACCAAAACATTTTTTTTAATTAAACTATTTCATTGGCTAACTATGGGCCCCCAGAAGTTGGGACCCTGGGCAGCCTCCCCATATTGTCCCTATTATAATCTGCCACCAGGTTAAATGACTTGCTTAGAGTCACATATTTGGCAAGTAAAGGTAAAACAAATTAAATCCTGCACCATTGACACAGGAAACTTCTCATTAACAGCTCACAGCTTTAGCCCCCTGGACTAACAGCCAGGTAAGGGAGACTCAAGATACAGCAACCGTATGGCTGGAGTGACTCAAAAACAGGTCTGGCATTGAATACAGCCCTTTGATGTGCAGCAGTAATTATAAAGGTGTGCACTGTAAATTTCTGATATTCACCATGTTATTCACTGTACGGATTTTAAAAATGTTTGTCCAAATATCATCACAGGGCTTTCATGATGCTCCTCTGTGCTGATATCTGAACATACATTTTCATACTTTGTTTAATTCAAAAAAATAAGGGGTCATGCTTGGGATTCACTTACAGAGTACTGTATAGAATGGACAAATTATGCATACTCCTAAATCCCAATAAATCAGAAGTACATGATACAACCATGTCAATGTAGTATGGTCTGCATGGATTCTGGGCTGCCTTTGAATCCTAGACAATACAATGCAATAACTACTTACATCTAACTTCAGGGATTTTCATCTGTTGGGGAACATTGAGTTTTGTTAATCACTAATGGAATGTATCTAGTCCAGGCAAAACTCAACCAGTAGTTTAATTTTATGAGTAGTCACACGATCATCAAATAATGCTGTGGAGCATACTATTGTGATCCAACTTGTGTTACCATTTCCCTAGGTATGACTGTTGTTTGTTGTTAGTGTACAAATGTTAAGGGGTTTAGGAGCCAAAGCCCCACCTTCAAATGGGATACAGGGGTGAATCCTTCTGTTAAAGTGCATGCATTTCTTTTTTTTTCTCTACGTTTGGTATATGAAGAGTCATCCTACTGTTTGTCAGTGCCCACTTAATCAGCAATCAGAATGTCATCACTGGAAGGTTGTCAGTGATTTTAATATTTGTTAAACTCAGAGAAGATCTGGAAGGTAAGTGCTGCATTTTTATCACTTTCTCTCTCTTCTTCTAGTTTGTACAATCATATATATGGTTTACTGTCAAAATGTGGAAAATAAAAACAATTTTTCACATTTTGACAGAATTCTTTTTCTGAATTTGGCAATTCAGAATTACCAAAATGTCAGAAATGGTAACCACAGAATCAGCATTTGAACATCAGAAGTTCCAATGTCGAAAGTCTGTGTTACCAGTAACATTGCCCCCCACATCCCCTGCAAATTATATATACCAACTCTGAGATCACATTACAGTGAGGAAAAAGGGTACATTTCCCAGTCTCCACTGTAGTGCGATCTGTTATCAGAACATCGATCCCACATTAGGGAATGCAAGCCACCATTCGCTAATGTGGATTCGAACAGTTCCAGATCGGCATTATAGTAACTGGAAAATAGCATTTAACCTTCCCAGTCTCACGTGCAGTTCCACTTTTTGATAGTAAATAAACCTATAGATATATAGATGTATAATTATCTATGTAGTTACATATACTGTAGATATAGATACATAGAAATATAAATATAAATATAAATATAGTTTGTTAAATTGAACAAAAAATCTATTGAACTCCAAAACATAAAAAAATTATCAAAATGCAAGAGAAAAATAAAAACATTTTTTTTTTGCAAGGGAAAAGCCTCCCCACATCCCCCTCATGGGGCCTGTGCCTTCCATACCTCTGCTACTTATATATACCAACTCCAAGATCACACAACAGTGGGGAATAGGAGATTCTCCTTTTCCCCACTAAATGCCAGTCTCAAAGAACATTTAACCAAAAATCTGACGAATGCTGTTTGATAAAACAGCTTTTGAAAAAATGAAATACACTACACAAATACACACACACACACACACATATATATATATATATATGTGTATTTATATATATATATATATATATATATATATATATATATATATATTTACATACATATATATATATATATCTATATATATATCTATATATATATATATATATATATATATATATATATATATAGGCTCACTACTAAATACCAAATGCCCAATATCCTGATGCTTGAAACACAGAGACCACATGCCCGAAACCCCACAATACCAAATATTTAAAACTACAAAATTAAAAATCGCGAAAGGTACAAAACCAAACAGCACACACACACACACACACACACACACACACACACACACACACACACACACACACACACACACACACACACACACACACACACACACACACACACCTTCCCCCCACAACCAAACAATGCATCCTACACTAGACATAGGCAGGGGGGCAAGCCCCCCTGCACCCCCTACTTTATTATTCTAACCCCAAGATCGCACACACAAGGCAAACTCACACCCATACATTACAGTCCCTCACACACACACACACACACACACACACACACACACACACACACACACACACACACACACACACACCACAGTCACAACACACACTTACACTCACTACACCCCTCACAAACACACTTACACACACATACTTACCTGAACCGTAACACCAGAAGCGCAAATGCAAAATCCTTTAACATCGGGATTTTGCATTTCGTGGTTCTGGTCTTT